>NC_057009.1:8313012-8362349 GCF_000002595.2 Chlamydomonas reinhardtii | reverse complement strand
ATGGGGTGCAACCTCCCCCACCTCCACACCTCCTATCTCCCGCCCCTCACCCGCCTCACCTCCAGCGCCTTGTCCGCCTGCGGGTCCTTGCCGCGCGCGCGTGTGCCCGCCAGCGGCCTGTTGGTGACCACCCGGCTGTTGTCCACGCGGCACAGGATCTCCGGAGAGCTGCTCACGATGTGGCAGCCGCGAGCCTGCGCGTGCGGCAGTAGGTGGGTGGGTGGGGGGTTGTAGATACCAGCCCAAACTAAACCAAAGCCAATGCAATAGAGCGAGGAGGAGAGCGGGGTGGGGGCGCTTTGTGACGCAGGGGTGGAGAGGGTGACGGTGCAGGCGCGGCGATGGCGAGGGTAGCGGTGAATGTGGTGGTGGTGGGGGGCGGTGGTGGTGTTGATGAGGGTCGCGGTGAGGGCGAGAGGATTGGCACACACACACACACGGGCATGCACACATACACACATCCCTCCCCACCCCCCTCCCACACTGTCCCGCACCTGCATGTAGACCATGTAGGGCGAGGGGTTGACCACCCGCAGCGCGCGGTAGATCTCAAAGGGCGTGGCGAAGGTGCGGCGCTCGAAGCGCTGGCTGAGCACCAGCTGGAAGATGTCGCCGGCCTGGATGTGCTCCTTGGTGGCGCCCACCGCGTCCATGAACTCCTGCGGGGGGGAAGGGGAGGGGAGGAGGGAAGGGGTGGTTGAAAGTACCAGCCCAAACTAAACCAAACCAAGCTAAACGAGCGGAGCGCAAGTAGAGGCGTTAGTCGCAAGCGATAATGTGGTGGTGGGGAGGAGGGGGTTGAGTTGGAGTGGTAGAGCGTGAGTTTCAGGGAGGAGCGGGTGGGTGGCAGGCTGGTTAGGCAGGAGGTCACCAAGGAAGGGTAGGCAGCGATGGCATCGTGGAGCCGGCGAAGGGTAGGCTCCCTCTGCCCTCTCCGTAAACTTACAGCCCCCTCCACCTCCCCGTCCAGCCCCACCCCGAAGGCATCCACAACCCCCCCCCCACCTGCTTGGTCATGTTCGAGTTGCCGGGCGCCTCGGGCCGCCTGTTGAGGTCCAGGCTGATGGCGCCAGGCAGCAGGCCGCCTGGGGCGTGTGCGGAGGAGGGGCGGCGTGCGTGCGTGAAGAGGTTGCGTACATTCATCACTCAAAGCAGGGAGGCGAAAAGCTGGGATTCTGTGTGGGTACTTGGGCGCAGAGCCTTGCTTGTGTGTGCATATAACCTTCCTTGAGCTGGGAGCATGCCGCTACCGTAGACACTGCAGCCGCCGCCGCCGCAGCTGCTTCAGCCCCACAGGCACTGCTTTAACTCCACCTCCCACCACACCAGTGTCAGAGCCCGGCCCGGTCGCCCACAGGTTGACAGGTTGAAACGCCGACCCCCTCCAGCCCCACGTCCCCCCCGCCCCCACGCCGCCGCCCCTCTACCTGCTCCCGCCACCGGTCCCGCCGCCAGCTTGGCTGTGAGTGCGGCCAGTCGGCTCTGACCCGCCTCGTAGGCGGACCGCAGCGCGGCGGGGTCCGACGCCTCCTGTGGTGGTTGGGGGCAGACAGGTGGCGGTTGGTGGTTGTTGGTTAACGGTTGGACTTGGTTCGGTAGGTGGCACGTTGCGACGGTCATGGTTGGATAGGTAGTGCCCTCAGACCCGCCCCGCACAGCCAGCACACTCAGCACAGCCAGGCAAACCCTCCTCCCATCCGCCAAGTCCCCCCCCCCCCGCCCCCTCCCCCCTCCTCCCGCCCCACTCCCCCCTGTGCCCACCTGCTCCCCCACGGGCACCCAGGCGATGGGGTATGCGATCTTGGTGGCCTGGTCGAACACCACCACGTCGTAGTACAGCGCCAGGTGCATGTCGGGCAGACGCCGGTCGTCTGGCAGGGGGGAGGCGGGAAGGAGGAGGAGGAGAGGCGGGGAGGAGGAGGAGAGGCGGGGAGAGAGGTGGAGAGGGTGCGAGGTGGAGAGGGTGAGAGGGGGGCTGCTGGGGTGCAGAGGAGCGGCAAGCGGTGTGGGGGAGAGTGGCGTGCCCACCCATTCGCTGCCCATACGGCACTAGTCATGACGACGTTGAACATCACCTGTTGTGGCTGGGTCCCGACCCCCGCAGCCGACTCCTGGCCCCAACAACCCTTGCTCGCGGCCCCTGGACACACACGCATTTTTTTACGCACACGCGCCTTCCACGCATCGCTACGACAACAACTCGCCCGCTGGCCGCTCCCCTTCCGAACACCGTCTTCCATCGCCGCCTTTACCCTACCCCTCTGTCCCCTCCGCTGCCTCCCCTCCCGCTGTCCCCGCCCCCGCCCCCGCCCCCGCCCCCGCCCCCGCCCCCGCCCCCGCCCCCGCCCCCGCCCCCGCTCTCACCCTCGGGCGCGCCGTCGAAGGGCAGCTTGCTGCCGTACACGTACCGCACCGTGTCGTACCCGGCGTAGCCCACCCAGCCCCCCGTGAACACGTTGGGGATGCCGTCCACCGCCGCCGGCCGCCAGTTGCGGCTGATCTCCTCGGGCAGCTGCGGGGTAGGGAGGTGAGGTGCAGGTGGGATGCAAGGATGAGAAGGTGGACCAGCATGCTGATGGGAAGCGCGCAGCAGTGCGGCACGCAGTCACAGGGCCGTGGTTGTGGCCGTGGTCGTGACCGTGGTGGTGTGCATGCGGCTCTGCCCCGCAGGGCACGCCTGCCAGCACGTACCCCGTGCCGAGCCTTGCCCGCTGCGTCATCGCATCGCATCACGCCCTCATCTCCCATGCTACTGCTGCTACCGCCGCCGCCGCCGCCCCTGCCACGAGCCTGGGCCTGACCCCTGTGCTGCGGGCTGGGCTGCGGGCCGGGCTGCTGCCCTGCCCTCCCCACTCTATGTCGGCCGGGGTAGCGACCCCTGCACGCCTCTCCACCCCGTCTCCACCCCCTGTCAATTCCATCTCTCCACTCCCACCCCCAGCTCTGCACTGCCGCGGCGTGAGACCGGAGCGGCAGGCATGGTGCCCGCGCTGCCGCCTCCGTGATAGCCGCCGCTTCCGTACCCGTTGCATCGCCCCCTCCACGCCGGCCGCCTCCTCCGCCCCGGCTGCCGGCCGCCAGCTGCTGCTATTGCTACTGCTGCCGCCGCCGCCGCCGCCGCCGCCGCCTGATCATCTCCGCAGTGCCGATAGTGGTGGCCCGGCGCACGTGCGCCCTCCCCCGCCACAGGCCAAACCCACGGCCCAGAGGCATCCGGGTGGTTCTTCCTCCTCCCCCCCCCGGCCCCCTTGCCCCCTTGCCCCCCTACCTTCCACTCCGTCTTCCCCTCCACCTCCCCGCCCACGCACCCCGCCATCTCCACCCCCGCACCTGCATGGGGTCTGCCATGCTGGTGACTGTACGGCTGCCCTTGTCGTGATCCAGCAGCACGACACGGTCCTGCGTGGCCACCACCTCCAGGGCGGGGCTGGATCCAAGGAAGCTGTAGCGGCCCTGCTGGTCGCCGTTGACCACGCTCTCCAGCAGGAACGAGGGAAGCTGGCTGTCGCCCTCGGGGACCAGGCAGCTGCGGGGAAAGCGAAGGGTGTGCGGAAGGTCAAGGGGGGTGGTTGACAGGCGCGGGCTTTAGTTGCTGATGGACCGCACTAACCCACCCGCCTGCTCAGCCCGCAGGACTGATCCGACAGGCCCCGGCCCATTGTGCAGGCCCCTCCAATACCGGGCCGGCCGTGAGTCAGTACGGCAGCGCCCCCTCCTCTCTACGCCCCCCCCCTGCAACGGCGCCGGCATGGCTGCCCCACCTACCGGTAGGCGGAGACGGGGGTCAGGTGGTCCGAGAAAATGCGTTGGCTGAGGGGAACCAGGTTGGCTCCGCTCTTCACGGCATCCAGGAACTTTTGGAAGCCGGCGTCAGCGCTGGCGCCACTGGCACTGGTCGCAGCGCCCGAGGATGCATGATGCGCAGAGCCCGCTGTGAGGGCGCACAGCAGCCGGATGCAGAAAACATCAAAGGAGTTCTATATAAGCGCGAATTGCGAGGAAAACCCAGGATACACGCAACCCTGGCGACGAACGAATGCACGTGTTCGGTCGCGAGGCGCCCCGGCACACAGCCCAGAACACCCTTCAGGGAATTCATCTGCCATATTCTCACCGCTGGCGCTACGAGTAGCGGCAGAGCTATCGAGGGTCGCGGTTGCCCGGACGGGGACGAAAGCGCGGCCGAAGGCAGCGCGAGCGGCCTGCGAGTTGGCAAATCCGTAAGATCCAGACACTAAATCCCCAAGCAAAATTAAGGAATGACCAGATTTCGCCCGTGGACTCGGCGGCTGAATTCGTCCCCAAATCGGTACACACCCGCTGAGCGCACGGCGCCACCAGCTTGCGCTGAGAAGAAGACGTGGCCTCACGAGCGCCCAGCTGCGGGCGCTGGCCCAGAAGAGTCATTTCGGTGCAAGTCTAATAAGATGTTGCTGGCGTTGGGTCTATCTGTGACCTACGCAGCGCATCGACGGGTGCAACAAAGGTGATGAATGGTAATAATTGCCTGTGCCCAAGTGGGTTGCCAAGCACAGCAGCGAATGGGGATCCCGCACCTTCCCACCCCCCAGGCCTCAGGTTATTTCCCCTCATCGCCCCAGACTCCCCTCTTGTCAAGAACCCGCCGCCCCGCCCCTGCGCCACCCGGCACTCGAGCCGTCCTGTCGACTAGAAGGATCACTCCATGGCCGTCAGACATGGAGCCACTCGCCCCCCTCCCCCAGGGCGGATCGGCGGCCTGCTGCGTGCCTGTGGGCGTGTGATGGGACAGTATGAAGGCAGTCGATACTTGACCCTGCCCTGGGGCATTTAGATGCGTCTTTTGCCGACTGCCTACTGCAGTGTGCCTCCAATCCTCGGTGACGTCGTGCCAGAGCGGCCAGGAGCGGTCGAGCGCGCTGGCGGACGGGGGCGCCATACGGTATGCGGTGCGGCCTGGCCCAGGGATAGCCAAAGGTGTTGGGCGGTTTGCCCCGTGCGGGTGCGCATCCAGAGTGCCTTATTCGGTTATTCCGGATGAGTTACAGAGGTAACGCTTTTCAGTGTCTCTTAAAGGGGGGAAAAACACGGCCGGAGCGAGAAGCGACCTCTGTCCGCCCACACACGTGCCCACGCCAGCCGTCAGCCCGTCACTAGTCACAGTCATGTGTCCCGATAATACACCACCTGCGTCGGTTGGGTGCGGCCGCAGCGTCCCGTCGTGGCCTGGTGGCCACACGGCCTCCTGCCGCCCCACACGTCCGCCGGCCAGCGCCACACCGCCGCAGGCAAGGAGCGGGAACAGGGGCAACCGCAACCAGGCCCATCGCCGGGCGTTGCTGCCTGTTGCAGCACTCCTCCGTCAGCGCCACATGAATGCCCCGAAGCTATATCAATCCTGCTGTCAACGTGGGCCATTAATTTCCAACGACAAAGAAACTCACAATGCATCTGCATGTGCACATGGCGTTGCGCTTACGGGCGAGGGCATCGTGTCTGCCAACCCCGTGTCACTGCGCCGACACCGCGCGTACGTAGCAACCCACTGCCTTGTCCGCACGCCTCCCTGCATCTCCGCCCACAACTTTCCAGATTTCTCAATCCGGGGATCTCCCTATCTTGCCAGGCTACCATGCTAGCCATGTAAGCTATCCAAGCTTACGCCTGGGGTCTTGTCAGCTTTGTCAGTCCATACTTAGGCGGCCATGCAAGGCACGCCACGCCCTCCTTCAACCAGTCTTTACGTTTCACAATGACATAAGGCTAGCTTTTCCCCCAGGTGTAGTTTATGGTCAGGGGAGTGACCCGTGAAACCGCGAAGGGACCGCCTGCAATACTCACTCACTCAGTCTTAAAACAGCTACAACTACGATATAGCCTCTGACAAATGTTTTGACCTGTTGGCCTTGGCATTTCCAAGGCGACGCGGCTGGTTGTGCCCGCCTGGCGCAAACTCCCCAGCAAACGAACTACGGTTTCAAAGCTATAGTAGTACAAGCAAATGTTTGTGGCATGATGAGTACGAGCTCCGCTCACACTTGTGATACCCGGCCCCAGCAGATAAGAGCTTGCCGGGCGCGTTCTGTCGTGAGAAAGTGACTTTGACTGTTGCGGCTCTTCCAAACAATTTCCTACTACTTGGCCGCAACATACTGGAAACTCTATGCAGATGTGCACATTCTAGTAACGCCAGGCAACTCCCTCCTTGCGCAACCTCCAGGCGCTCCGCGCTGCGCGTTAGTGCGTGGCAGCGTACGGGTGAGGCTGCTGCTGCTGCTGCCCGCTGCTACCCTCCACGGGCATCACCACAATGATGCCGGCACGCAGCAGGGTCTCGCCGCAGCCCCGCACCCGCTCCTCCTCCTCAGACGCCGCCGCCACAGCCTTCCCCGCCTCCTCCGCCAGCAGCAGAGGCGCCGCCAGCTCGCTGCCAGCACCCGCCGCCGCCGCCCGCTGCCGCCGGCCCCGGAGCAGCCAAGACACGGGGCACCCACCCGCCGCCGCCGCCTGCTGCCGCTCCCGCTGCACCGCCGCGGGCTCGTCCTGCTCCGTCTGCACGGCGCGCGCCAGCGCCAGGAGCGCCAGCAGCGCCAGCGACACGGCCAGCACGGTGGCACACAGCATCTGCCCCATCGCCACCCAGTCCAGTGCACTGCCGCTGCGACCGGCGCCCTCGCCGCCCGCCTCCGCGCCGCCGCGCAGCACCACCACGTGCTGCACCACCCAGGTCAGGTGACCGTCGCCGTCAGCCGCCACCGACACGCGGTTGGCGGCGCCGCCAGCGCTGTGCCCGTGCACAGCCGCAGCGTTCGCAGCGGACCGCTGCTGCTGCTGCGCCGCCGCAGCCGCGCCGTTGGCGGCAGCCGCCGCCTCGGCCTCGGCCTCCTGCATCGCGGCCGCGGCAGCCGCCGCCGCGGCGTGCGCCTCCGCGCGCAGCCTAGACGTCCACACGAAGCCGCCCAGGCCCAACCCGTCAATCTCACGCGGCGCCTGCATACTAGAGTCCTTTGCGAACGTGCCCTCGGCCTCATACTCGTCGTCGGCAGCGGCTACGGCAGCGGCGCCCTCCGATGCGGCCGTGACCTGCTGCAGATGCTGCATCAGTGAGCCGACGCGCGACGCCAGCGCGCCCAGCACGCCGCTCAGCACGTCCGCCTGCAGCTGCTGCGCGTGCTGAGCCGCCACCACGGCCTGCCGCGCCGCCGCCAGCTGCACCAGCTCCGTCGCGTGCGCCTCCTGCTCCCGCTGCCAGGCGTCCCACTGGTTCCCCTCGCCGACAGCAACCTCGGCACCCGCACCTGCACTCGCACCCGCCGCGGCGGCACCGGTGGCGAGCTCAACCTCCTGGTTGGCCAGGGCGGACACGATGGAGGCCGCGGCTGAGAGGGTGGCAGAGACCACCGCCTCCGCCGACGAGCTGGCGGCGGCGGCGGCGTGCGTGGTGGCGGCCATGGGCAGCCAGTCCACGTACATGTTTCCGGCCAGGTACTCGTCCTCCTCCTCCTCGCCGCCCGACACCACGTCCAGCTCAGCCGCCTCCGCCTCCGCAGCCGCCTGCGCCTCCGCGCTCACCTCCTGCGCCGCCTCCGCCTCCGCCTGGACAGCGGCACCCGCAGCGCCGGTGGTGGCATACGACTCCCCCGCGTTGGACACGCGCTCCTCAGCGCCCGCGGCCGCCACCGCCGCCGCCAGCTGCTGCACCGCCGCCAGGCGCTGCTGCTGCTGCTCCGACGCCGCCGCACCCGCCGCCAGCGACTCGGCGGCGGCGGCCACGGCACCGCGCAGCAGTTTGTGGGCGCCGGCCAGGAAGGCAAACACCGAGTCATCGGCCGCATCACCACCATCGGCCTCCACCTCCGCCTCAGCCTCGGCCAGGGCCTCAGCACCCAACGCCACGACGTCACCGGGCGCCGCCACGACGGGATCGACCAGCAGCTCCGGCTCCTGCGTGTTGACAGCGACGTCGCTGCCGCTGCCCGCCTCGCTGGTGCCGCCGGCGCTGAGCAGCGGCAGCAGCATGTCGGCGGCGGCCTGGCGCGACGCCGTCAACGAGCCAAACAGGCTGTCCAGCTCGCGCTGCTCCGCCAGCTGGTCGGGCGTCTGCACGCGCTCCGGCTCCGCCTCCTGAGAACGGGCCGCCAGCTCCACCACTCCGTCAGACACGGCGGCGGCGGCGGCGGCGCGCGTAGCTGCTAGCTGGCGGTTCAGGGCATCGAAGTCGTCTTGTCCTCCCGCGGCGGCGTCCTCAGCCAGGAGCGCGGCCTTGACCAGCGCGGCGCGGGCGGCCTTGCGTCCGGAGGCGGCGGCGGCAGAGGCGGTGGTCTTGTTCCTCTTGGGCAGCGGCGGGATGGAGACCTCGGTGCAGGTGTCCTTCTGGTGCGAGTCGCAGGTGAAGGGCTTGAGGTCCTTGTCCACACACATCCACACCTGGGGTAGGTTGGCGGGCGGGGTGGGTGGGGGCAGACACACAGTGTGAGTTGGGTGAATATGCCAAGTGTCGCGCCAAGTGTGGGGGAGGGCGCTGGAGCGTGGAGGGAGGTGTGTTTGTTGTGTGTCGCGGGGACTGTGAAAGCCAAGGACCCGGTGCATCGTGAGTGAGTGATACCACGTGCGAATGTCCTTGGCAGCCGCCGCGACAGCAACGGCACACGACGCTGCGCAGTCGTTTCCCCAGCCCCGGCCTCCCCCCACTATCCCCTCACCTCGCTCAGCTGCTTGTTGTAGCAGTGGATGACCGGCCGGGCCCCGTACATGTCCTCCACCGCGTCCGCCAGCTCCGACACCTTGTAGGTGTTGGACTTGCTGGGCAGGATGTTGGCGGCGCGCAGAGCGGCCTGCGGGCGTGTGTGGACGTGTGTGCATGTGCGTGTAAGCGAGAGAGAGGACAGGTTTGCCTCAGTCGGAGACTTTGGGTTGTTTGTACGGGGGTGGCCGCGAGGCAACATCGGGTGCAGTCGAGTGTCGAGGTCAACTCGCGACGCGCTCCCCCCCCCCCGCCCCGCCGTCCCCTCCCCCCGCACAAACACACACCCACAAGACCCACCGCGATGTCGTACTTCCAGTGAAGCTTCAGCACGGTCTTGAAAAAACGGTGCTCGCGCGGGAACAGGTCCAGCGCGCAGGTGCCGTGCTTGGACCACTCGTGGTCCCAGAAATCCGCGTTCTCCCCCATAAAGCTGGGCCATTCCAGATCCAGCGCCTCCTCCAGGTCCGACACCTCGTCCTCATCGAACTTGTACGAGGTGTCACAGAACTGCGGCCACGTGCCGTCGTTGTAGTTGGGCCACAGGCCGTGGATGGTGAAGTGGAAGGGGCTGGGTGGAGGGGAGGGAGAAGGGTGGGGGAGGAGAAGAGATTGAGGCGGACGTTGTGCTCTGTACTTGGTGGTGATTGTGGAGGGGGGTTGCTAGGGAGGAGAGGGAGGACCGCGCTGGCGTGCAGCAACAAGGGCGGCCCCCGAGCGGGGCTGGTCGTCGCGTACACGTTGTTGCGTGGACCGGTCCGACGGCTGTCCGTATAGGAGCCAGCACGCGAGTTTCCGGAATAATCTACAACCTGCGACACTCTTTCCAGTGGCTGGGCCGAGGACCCACGCGACAAGCGCAGCGCGTGGAAAAGGCCCTTTCCTGCAATGCGAAAGCGAGCTCACCCGGCATCCTCCAGCCGAGGGCAGGCATGAGTGCCACAGTAGCTGCCAGGCCATTGCCTGCAAACGTGGCATTAGAAGGGTCTCGTCAGAGAGGTGTGTGCGAGGCCATGACCAACGTTCGCGCACAAAGCCCCCACGCCGAGGACACAGCTACGACGCACCTCACAAACATAAAGTAGTCAAACCCCTTTGCCTCATCGCGCATAGCCTTGAGGGTCGGCCTGGCCGCGCTGGCGATGTCCACCAGGAAACTTGCAGCGAAAAGAATACAGCAGCAGGCCCACAAAGGGGCTCGCTGTGCCATGACTACACTATCGAACCCACAGGCGGGCTGAGCTGGCGCTGGGCGTGAAGAAAGTCTGCCCGGAGGTCGAGTGAGGTTTCTTGCTTCTCCTTTGGGCCTTTCCGCACGCGTAGTGTGGGGCAGTTAGCTATCAGTGAACTAAGCAAGCATTAAGCGCGAATGCACAACGTGCGGGCGTTTCACCAAGGCATCTTCGGCCTCAAGAGGCACGCCCATCCCGGGTACTGTAAACCTGAACCTCGCTCCGGGGCAAACTGCAATGCGAGTATTACAGCATGCCAGGCAGAAAGCATTCCTTGTAGTGGCGCGCGCAGAAGCGTCGTCGTCTCTGTCTGACTCAGCCAGCCTGTTGCACCTCGACATGCCGACATGTGGCGTGGTAACAGATACAGCGCCCATATCCCTCTTGCCGTCGTAGCTGACTTCTGGGGTCGGCTCCAGACGTTTGTGACTTTGGGTATCAGGCCGAAGGGTTGGGACACTGTGCCGTCTGCGCATCC
Organism: Chlamydomonas reinhardtii; assembly: GCF_000002595.2. Taxonomy (NCBI): domain Eukaryota; kingdom Viridiplantae; phylum Chlorophyta; class Chlorophyceae; order Chlamydomonadales; family Chlamydomonadaceae; genus Chlamydomonas; species Chlamydomonas reinhardtii. Next base: position 8,351,917 of record NC_057009.1, on the reverse strand, counting down.
TTTCATCTCTCGGGCTGTTGGTGACGGCATGGTTTTGCGCTTGCCGTATGACGCTGATTCCCCGCCTCCCTCGCCGTGAGAGGTTGTGCGTGGTTGGTGGCTTTGTGTGTGGGCAGGTTGCACGCGTGGGCGACCGTTCTAGTACCTGGACGCTTGCGCCCTGGTTAGTGCGTGCGCTGTGCGTGTGTCCTGCGGCCTAGACGTTTCCCGGCACTTCTGTGCCTAGGCTTGTGACGTTGAGGCACAGCGGTGGGGCCCTGGCGGGTTGAGGCTTGGCTAGGACTCACTGTGCGCGGAGTCACACGGACTTTGCCCGCGGGAGGGTTTGCAGCAAAGTCGGGGTTGGTGGAGTCATGTTGGGCCCTGATAGCATGTGATGGCTCGGCGTCTTCGGGTGCTGGGACTGTCCCCTCTGTAACATCCGCATTCTCATATCCCTCCCGACACGAAGCCCCTTTGAATGTAACATGCATGAGCACGCGACCCCCGCCGACGCGAAGCCACTTTGATTGTAACATGCATTAGCACGCGTTGTGAAGCCGCCAGGCCCCCACCTCCACAGTCTTTGCCGCCGTCCCAGGTACCCAGCCACGTCCAAACCACACCGCACCCTTGGCCACACCCGCCCTTCACTCAAATGCCGCCCGCTTCCGGAAGGCAACGCCCCCCTAACACATCGCTTTATTGTCGCCATGTTTGCCGTTCACGCGACTGCCGCCGGCTCCAAGATAAACTCCAGCCCCGTCGCCGCTGTGTCGCGCGTCAGGACGTGCAGGCCGTGGAACCTGTGCGGCGGGAATGAGAACCGGTGGGGGAAGAGGAACATGGCGGTCTGTGAGCGCAAGCCGAACAAAAAGATTCAAGCGGCTGATGGGCGGAAGCCGTGAGGGTCATTGCGCGATGTCAAGTCCCGGGTTGGCAGGCACGGGCGGCATGCATGGGTGGCCGTGGAGCAGTGGACAGGAGCGCGCTGGCGTGGCGGCGGCAGGGACGCAGCACCGCACCGCACCGTGTACAAAGCACACTCACTCCTTGTACACCACGTCCAAGCCCGCAGCCCGCAGCCGCGACACGATGCGGTGCGAGCAGCGCACCGGCAGGATCTCGTCCTCCCCGCCCGTGCGCCACGAACACACGGGGCAGCCGCCCCCCTCCCTGCAAGTGCACCGCCTGCCTCGCAACCGTCTCCAGTGCTGCTGCGGCCTTGGCTGGCGCCACTGCTGATACGCCCAATGGCTTTGCTGTTGTGAGTGTCGCGGTCTCCGCCATGACACGCTCCTGAGCCTGCGCCTGGGCCTTCGCAGCCGCCTGTGCTGCGTCCGTGGCTCCGGGCGTCGACCCACCGGCTTCTGGCGTCGGCAACGCCAGGCGTGCGGTCGTGGAATTGCCCACAGCGCTGGCAGTAGCAGCTGTGCCGGCAACTGCCGCCGCCGCCGCCACGGCTGCATCTAGCCAAGCGGCTGCGGCCGGCGGTGGCCTCATGAATCCGGGCGAGAAGGCGACTAGGTGTGTGAACAGCTGCGGGTTGCCTAAGCCCAGGGACAGGGCGTAGGAGGCGCCGTCACTGCATGCGGGGGGAGCACGTTGCAGGGGAGATCTTGTTGGCACGGCTCACAGGGAGCATGTAGCACGAAGCAGCCACAGGCCACGCCCGCCACAGGCCCATAACCTGTATCCCCTCACTGGACGCGTCACCGTTAGCCCTTAGCCAGCCGCCCTCCGCCCTCCGGCGCACACCTCATCCGGTCCCCCCTCCTCCGCACGCCTCCACCCGCCCCGCCCACCTGTGCCCCGCCAGCGCCACGCGGCCGGGGTCCACTGCGTAGGCGCCAAACACCGCCGCCAGCGCCGCGTCCAGGCCCGCCACGTCCGGGCCGAAGGCGCCGCCACGCACCGCGTCCCAGGTGCGGCCGGCGCTCTCGGGCACCACCACGATGAGGCGACTGAAATGGGCAGTGGGGGTAGTGGGGTTAATGGGGGTAGTGGGGAGTGCATTCAAAATACCCCGAGACCCGGTACCCACACAGTAAACACGTATGCGTATTGTCCTTACTGGCGGCCAGAGGCCAGTGGATGAAACCGCCCAGACAGTCCACGGGCCACAGAACCGAAGGTCCTGGGTCTCACAAGTGACCCCGTCCCCCACAAACACACACAGCCCCACAGTGCGCCCCCACCTCTCCTCCAGCGCCCGCAGCCCGCCGAAGCTCCAGTTGCCTGACTGCGGGTCCGCCCGGCCGCCCGCGCCGTGCAGCATCACCGCCAGGGGGGAGGGCCGGCTGGGGTGGTAGGAGCGGGGCACGTACACGAACCCGCCGCCACGCGACCCCGGCAGCCTACGGCCCGCACCGCGGCTGCCGGCTGCGCCGCCGCCAGCCAAGGCCGAGGCAGCAGCGGTGGCTGCAGCAGCAGCAGCAGCGGCGACGGCAGTAGCGTTAACAGCGCGTCCAAGGGGCTGTGGCGTGCCGTGGAGGCTGGAGTTAAAGCCGGCGTACGGCTGAGATGGGGTGGCGGAGGGCCGGGCATGCAGCACGCACACCAAGCAAGGTGTGGAGCTGCGGCTGGGCAGCTGTTGCTGCTGCCGGCGCTGCTGCCGGCGCCGGCGCGGCTGCTGCGTTGATGCTAGGCACTGAGTGAGTAGCAGCAACACCAAGGCCACGGCGAGCAGCGTACAAGGGCTTCTGGAAACTGTGCGGCCTTCGCTGTGAAGCATCTGCGTCCGGCGGGTTCAGACTTCAGACGGGGAGGGACGGGGTGAAATCGGCCAGGCACCGTCGACTCAACGTCAGCGCCAGAGAGCCAGTCAAATAATTTTTGCATAACCTTTATCGGTTTACCTCGGCATTTGTCCAAAACGCATCCAGCTTGCACCCGAGAAATCGTCTATCGAAATTGCAGGGCATCATGCTTTAGCTGCATTCGGGGGTATGTTCATAAGCAGTGGCACATGTAATGCTAGCAGGAACTCATCCGGCCTCCGGGCACTCTCTCGTCCCGAAACCGTGCAACATTTCCGCAACATGCACACGTCCAACTGAGAGAAGGCGCATAATGCTGTGTAATGGTGCTGTGCAATACAACTGCTATCCGCATCACAGGATGGTCAGGCCTTGGCTTCAATGCTGCCAAGATTGCATGACCCCGTACAGGTCCCGCCTTGCCGTACACACATCGTGGCGCTGCTACCTTGGCTGCGACGCCCCTCTGAAACAACGGCGAAGCAGTGTTGCACTCTTGCACGCGTATCAATCATTCTGAACACCATGCACGTATGGGTTCGCATCACCACCACATCACCACCTTTCACTGTGCCCTGCCCCTCCGAACTTTGCCTTGCCCTTTCCCACATGTCGCGCCCGTGGCCCGACGCTCCCTGCCTGGCTGCCTGGTCACCCCCCCCCCCCTACGTACGACCCCGCGTCGCCCCAGTGGAGGGGAGGCACTGGGGTGACACCCTCCCTCGGTGCCTACTGTACTCCTCCGCGCACAGTTCCTAGAAGCACAACACCTCAACACCCGGCCCAACTTCCACATCTTCCACCGCCACCGCCACCGCCACCGCCACTGCCGCTGCTGCCGCTGTGTCTCACCGTCCCTGTCACTGCCCCAGCCGCTCTCATACATCCCACTCATACACTCCTCACACACTCCTCATACACACCGTGTGACACACACCACACACAGTCACACCCTACTGCCCAGGAAGAAGGCCAGGCCCTCCGCCGCCACGTCCCGCGGAATGACGTGCCCGCCGTCGAACCTGCACACACACAGGCACACGGTGACGCGGGGAGCTAACACGCACACAAGCACACAGCACGGCACAGCATGCATAGCACGGGCTAAGAGATTGAGGCTGGACGATCAGATGTATCCATCCCACGTGTCCCATCCCCTCACACCAGCACAAATACATGCATACGCCACGTCGCCACACCACCCGCCCGCCCACTCACTCGTGGTAAGTGACGTCAATGCCTGCCGCGCGTAGCCGCGGCGGCGCGCGCAGCCCACCGGCAGCACCGGGTCCCCCGTGCCGTGACTCACATACACCCGTGGCCACGTGCTGCCACCACTGCTACTGCCACTGTCAGAAGTGCCGCTACTGCCAGAAATGCCGCCGCGCTGCATGGCGGCCTCTGCGGCCGGCGGTGGCCTCATGAATCCGGGCGAGAAGGCGACCAGGTGTGTGAACAGCTGCGGGTTGCCTAAGCCCAGGGACAGGGCGTAGGAGGCGCCGTCACTGCATGCGGGGGGAGGGAGTGTTTGGGGCGGGACGCGCGCTGGTGAGGGAGGGCAAACGCATACCAGTAGGCAAGTGCTATGATCAATCTCGCACCAATTCGCCCACTATTACCCAACAGAACACTCTAACACAGGCGGCCCCCAAGCGCCTGCAGCCCCTCCCTCTCTCCCTCCCTGCCCCGCGCTGCCCTCCCTTCCCCCCCCCTCCCCCTCCCCCTCCCGCTCCCTTCCCTCCCTCCCGCCCCCCCGCCCGCGCCTCATCCGCTCGCTCCCGCCACGGCCCCCACCTGAACCCCGCCAGTGTCACGCGGCCTGGGTCCACCGCACAGCTGGCGAACACGCGCCCCAGCGCCGCGTCTATGTGCGCCACGTCCGGACCGAAGCCGCAGCGGATGACGTCCCAGGTGCTGCCGCGGCTCTCAGGCACCAGCAGGATGCAGGCACTGCAGGAAGACAAGACGACGAGGATGGGGGGTCGTAGAATTCAGCCAAACTGACTCGAACCGAACGCAAAATAGGAGAAGACCGTGCCTACGCTCTGACATCGGGCGGCGAAGCCAGGTGTGTGTGCGCCACCAGATTCGCCAGAGGCTTACCTGCCCTCTCCTGGATATGCCATGCGTCTGAGCAGCAGCTCACAAGATTCCATCCCCTCCTCCATCCAGCCACTCGTCCTCCGCCCCGCCCCCACCTCTCCTCCAGCGCCTGCAGCCCGCCAAAGCTCCAGTTGCCCGACTGCGGGTCCGCCCGGCCGCCCGCGCCGTGCAGCATCACCGCCAGGGGGGAGGGCCGGCCGGGGTGGTAGGAGCGGGGCACGTACACGAACCCGTCACGGCCGCTGCTGCGGCCGCCGCGAATGACGTTGGCGCCTGCGGCCGGCGCCGCCGAGAGGCCCAGCGGCCGCGCCTTGCCTGGCGATATCGTCAGCGAGAGGCCTTTAGAGCTAGCTGCACCAGCACTAGCGCTAGGGCCAGCAGGAAAGGTGTCCCGGCCTTGTGCGGTGTCGGGCTGCTGCTGCGGGGCCGCGCCGGTGCCGGGGGGGCCGCGGAGGAAGGCGTCGGTCGGCAAGGGCCGCGAGGCGAGCTGGCCGGCCATGTTGATGCGAGTTTGCATCTAACTTGTATGTGCTTGCTGCTGAGGTATAACAGGTGTGGCTGTTGGAGTTGTTGCGGGGGGCAGCAGCTAACAGGTGACTCAGCTACCGTGCCGCCTGCGCATGACCACTGCCCCCGCCACCTGCCCAACCCTCCACGGACCGCGCTCGTGCAAACGTCGCATTCTCTTTACACACCATTTAGCTCACAAACCTTCGCAAGCAGCTCCGAAAGCACTGGGCATGTCACTGGGCGCCCCCAGCCCTGCCTGTGCCTCTCCAGCCCTGCCTGTGCCTCTCCAGCCTGCCTGTGCCCCCAGCCCCGTCACTGGGCTGGGGGCCCGCCTGTGTTCACCACACACGCCGCTCTCTTTTCCCCAAGACTCCCACGACCCGACCGGACCGCACGCACACTCCTGCACCCACACCAGACCGCTCAGCCCGCATTGGCACATGCCACACCGCCGCAGATGACAGATCACACGCAGCACGCCCCTCCTGTCCTTCCTCAACCGCCTGCCGCACGCTCTTTCATGACTCGCACGACTGCGCACCCGCACGTCGATAGCACCCATACCAGAGGCGTGCAGCCCGCACTACACAGACAACACACACACAGAATCGCTTGTGCTCTTTTCAACATTTGTCACATCACTGAGCACGCCTCTCCTCCGTGGGAGCCCCACCAGGCTCGACCTGGCCGCCGCCGCCGCCACCGCCGCCGCCGCCTCAACATCACAACAGCAAACGCAGTGTGTGCTCACGACTCAGCCCCGGATCACTTGTAGACGGTCATGTGTGTATGTGTGTATGTTGTAATAATTAAGTATTGCTGCTCTTGACTATACCACCATCCTCGACGCTGCGGCCTGCCGTCAATACCGTATGCGGTATGCCACACAGCCTCTCCTCGCCCTGTGCTTCGCCATGGCGAACCCCCCCCCCCCACACACACACACAAAGTCCTCCTCCCCTTTTACACCAAGCCCCCTAGCCCCACTCTACTGCTGCCCCTACTGCCCCTACTGCGCCTTGTCCTCCTTGTCCTTCTTGGCTCCAAAGTGCGCAGCCAGCCGCCGCACCGCCACCGGCAGCGAGTCGCCGGGCATCCAGGCCCAGCACACCCGGAAGAAGCCCGGCTCCGCCGCGTGGCACTGCTCGCCTGCAGGGGGGTGGCGGGGGGTGCAGGGGGGTGGCAGGGGTGCAGGGGCCCGTGGGCGTTGCAGCAGCAGGTTGGACAGAGAGCGCCGTGTCAGCCGGTGGGCGGCGGGAGGAGGAGGAGGGAAGGGGCGGAGGAAAGGGATGGCTGCGAAGACGCATATACACACTGGGGGCACACGGTGCTGCTGGACAGGCCGATGTGGACGGCGGCGTGCACTGGGTGGCGCCAAACACATCTCGCTGCCCCAAACCCAGGCGGCAGGCCCCGCCCCGCCCCCCCCCCACCCCGCCCCGCCTCGCTCCGGCCCCCCCGCCCCATCGTCCGCCCACCTGGTGTGAGCAGCACGCGGCAGGCGGTGCACATCTCCTCCCACAGAGCCGCCTCCCCCTCCCAGGTGGGCGCAGGCAGCCAGGCCCTGTGTGTGAGTGCGGAGTGGGGAGTGGGGAGGAAGTGCAAGGGAGGATAATGACTGAGACACGGATCTGTCCTGCCCTCCCCAACCCCGCCTGCCCGCACCCCCGAGTAGTTGGGGTTAGATCAAACTACGCCCCTCCCCAACCCACGCCTCCCCGCATCCCTCTCGCCCAGCAGCTAACGGCGGGTCTACGTGCTGGAGCCGGACGCTGCTGGGCTACATGGTCATCAGTAGCGCCAAGACTGAACTGCTGCAAGATCTGCATCCAACTACCTGCCAACATCACCTCGTCTTAATCAGCCATGCCTGGACCCCCCCCTTGCCCCCGCTGCTGCCCCCACCTGAGGTCCACCCAGCAGAACATGGCGCTGTCGGCCTTGACGTGCGGGATACCCGCCTCGTTCAGAGCAGCTGGCAGGCGGGGGGGGGGGGGTACATTCATGATCAGTTAAGGAAGTGGTAGACGGTAGGGGGAGGGGGAAGGGAAGGGAAGGGGCAGCTCGTCAGCCCCAGGTGGCGACCTCGCTTGGGGACCGGGGCCTGAGTGCCGTGCTGCTCTGTCGGCGACGTGCCTTGAGGCCACCCCGCATACCCCACGGCCGGACGCCCACACGCCTACATACCCACACGCTCCCAACCCACGCAGCTGTGTGGTTCGCGTCGTGCTTTCCGACATGGGATCCACAGTCCCACAGAGCCCCACACGTGCCACGCATGTGACTAGGCAGCACAAGTCCCAAGACCCGCCGCCGCCCCATGCCGACCTCCTGCCCCCCCCCCCTGCCCCGCAGCCTCACCCCGCACAAACCTGACCAGCCACCACCCTCGTACCCTCGCACCCTCACCACCTCTCCCTCCCCCTTCTTCTTTTTTGTTCTCGCGCGCTCAGGGGGCGGCGGAAAGAGCCATCCCGCATTCCTTGGCTGTTGGAACCTATTGAGTATTGGGTTCGGGCACACAACCCCCCACCTCTTTCATTCTTGCTCCCTCATGGGCTGGTATCTACAACAGCCCCGCCCCAGCCCCCCGCCCCCCCCCTCACACTCATGCCTCACGCCTCACCCTCCAGCTGTCCGTACGCCGCCGCCATGCGGGCCCGGTTGGTGTCCAGGAAGTGGCGCAGCCAGTCGCCGTCCGCCAGCGCCGCGGCCAGGCCCCACTGCACCGGGTTGGCCACGGCGCAGAAGTAGCCCAGGTTGTCCAGCGCCTGACATGTGTGTGTGTGTGTGTGTGTGTGTGTGTGTGTGTGTGTGTGTGTGTGTGTGTGTGTGTGTGTGTGTGTGTGTGTGTGTGTGTGTGTGTGTGTGAGAGAGAGAGAGGGTGGGTGCGTGGGGATGGGTGGGGGGCCAGCATCATGATCCGATAGAAAGAGGTGAAGTTGTAGCCAGCCATTTTTACCGCAAAGGGGGTAGGCGGGAAAGCGAAGGTGGGTAGGAGCGTGGTGAATGAAGGACGTGCGGGAGATGTGGGCTTGTGGGTTATGCACACACCTTAACGACATATGTGACATAGGCAACACACAGATTTCACCTCTCCTCGCCGCCCCCGTGTGCGGCGACCCCCGCACCCCACCTTGTTCAGCTGGGTGTTGCGGGAGTGCAGGCAGCCCACCCGCAGCCCCGAGGCGCAGAAGTCCTTGCTCAGCCCCCACACCACATGCAGCAGGTCGGGCAGCCGCGCCGGGTGCGGCAGGCCTGTGCGCGTGCGGGGTAGCGTGTGTGTAATTAAAAGCACTAAAAGCAATAAACGCAAAGACCCTGGATGCAGCAATGTGTGTTAAAAGGGCAAGTCGTCAAGCGTTAACGCGTTTGTGAGCAGGAGTATGAGTTGGTGTGGTGGATTGGGCGAAGTAGGCAAGAGGACGACAAGCCAGTAGCAGCAGGCTTGGCGCAGGAGCATGAGGGCGGCTCACACACCAGTCCGTGTCACGCATTTCCCCCGCCTGCACACGTCCGCCCCACCGCGACACGCGCCTCACCCGCCGCCTCCTGCCGTGCAATGACCTCGGCGCTTGTGAAGGAGGCGCCCTCGCCAAACACACTGTTGCCGTAGATCTCGTCACTGCGTGTGTGTGGGTGGGGTGTTACATTCATGATGAGAAGTGAAGGGGGAGGGGGTTACATTCATGATTAATTAAGAAGTGAAGTCGTAGGCAGGTACAGTTGCAGCGTAGACGCGTTGTTACCGATGTCCGTGAAGGGGGGCGGAAACGGAGGGCCAGCAGGATTTAGGAGGTCCCCTCACCTGCACACACCCGCCGGCCTCCCCAACTTCGGCGCCTATCTAGCGCTGACAGCCAGCCACCACAGTCGACAACACAACCGTAGTCTGCTGGCCTGACACACAAACAACCGCACGCACGCACATACACACACACTCGTTTTCTCCACACACACACACACACACACACACACACACACACACACGCACACTCGCACACACAAATACACAACCAACACACACGCACACACGCACGCACCTGACGCAGTGCACCTCATGCTCCAAGCACCACCGCAGCAGCTCCACCACCGTGTCCCGCCGGTACATGGTCCCCAGCGGGTTGTTGGGGCTGGTGTACAGCAGGGCAGCCACACGCGGCCGCCGAGATCCATTGGATTCAGATCCAGATTCCGGGGCGCCGTTGGATCCAGCGGCTGCGGCCTCGGCTGCGGCGTTGAGCTGCGGCCCCAGGGGTCGGTCCTCATCCAGGTGGAAGGGCCACGGCACAACACCGCACTTGACCTGGTGTTGAGCATGAGGGTGTGGCGGGGGCAGGAGTTGTCAGCCTGTGCACACGACAGGCCTACATACACGGTGAGAGAAAACAGCTGCAGCCGCACCTCTTCGTTCACCCCCTCCCTCACCTGCAGGTCGTTGTCGAATGCTGGGTAGTAGGGCGCAGGGATGAGCACAATGTCACCTGTGGGAGTGAGGGAGCGTGTGATAGAGTGAGTACTTTCTTGCATGTGTTGGTGCGTGTTTGCATGTGTGCATGCGGCAAGTCAGCTGGGGCGCTTGAAAGCCGCCGACAGCCCATGCTCCCTCAGACAACTCCCCCAACCGCCGGTACAATACCAAAACTCATCAGCTCTCATGGCAATTACAAAATCCGCCAGCCAACCCACATCCAAGCAACCGCACATCAAATGTTTGCCTACCCAAATCCACACCCACATCTCCTCCCACTCACTGATGACTCACCGGGCCCGGCGATGCAGTGGAACAGGTTCTCGATGACGGCGCCGGCGCCCGCCGACACAGACAGCTGGTCAGGGTCCACGGAGATGCCCTGTGTCGAACAGACGTGGGCGTCACGTGTTGTTGCGTTGTGTGCATGTGTGTGTTCGGCAAGGCGGTGTGGAGCGCGACGAGAGCAGGAGTATGCGATGAAAGCCTGACCGTAACATTGCCAGTGTTTGGTTGGGCCACAGCCAAGTTCATCACTGGGCTGACGACTGCAACACCCACACCGATTTCTCATAACTCCGTACGTAACACACATACATGCACAGACACTCGCACCCAACACAAACACGCGCGGGCGGTTGCGTTTCCCTGACACACCTTCATAAAGGTGCGCTCCAGCAGTCGCGCCAGCCCCTGGCGCAGTGCCGGAATGCCGCGCATGTCCTGTGTGTGTGCGTGCGTGCGTGCGTGTTTGTGTTTTGTGTTTGTGTTTGTGTGTGTGTGTGTGTGTGTGTGTGTGTGTGTGTGTGTGTGCGTGTGTGTGCATGTGAACGACACACATGTGTATAGGTGTGTGTCTACACGTGTGTGAACGACACAGACGTGTATAGGTGTGTGTCATGGTGTGTGAGCGCAATGCGTGCAAGGGAACGAGGAGCCGAAGTGATGGCTTCGAAGGAGCGCCCATACCACAAACCTCTGCCCCATCGCCCAACTGCCTACCTGATAGGTGAGGGCCTCCTCGGGAAAGTCCGCCGCTGCCTGACTCAGACGCTCCTGTCAGGGTGAGCGTGAACATATGTAGGCGTAACAAGACCGTTACTGATGTTTTCGACGGTGCGCGACTGCGCGCAACGGCCTCAGAACGCGAGGGGCACATTCACGGGGTTGCAGCATGGGGTTACAGCCGCATTTGGACAGACGGGCTCGTGTCCGTCCCTCAGGGTTGGCACCCCGGCGGCGCTGGTGCGATTTCCGTAAGCCAGCAGTTCTTGCCTCTTGCCTAGAAGAGACCATCTGACATATAGAACCATCGGGTTCTAAACTGATACACAGCACATCGTGTAAACCCGCCACCAGGCCGTTCACCGCACCCTGCGAACCCAGTACGCCTCCCCTCCCCCTAGGGACACGCCTCTCAACCTCCCGGCCCCCTTCCCGCAACCCGCCACCCACCCGCACGATGTCGCTGCTGATGCGGTTCTCCGCAACAGTGAGAATAATGTTGCCTGTGCGGCGCGAGTGACATTGGCAAGTGCGTCAGGGGCATGGAGGCCGGTGAGGCGCCCGGGTGCACGGTTCTCACCTTCCGGGTCCTCCGGCGACCACTGCCTGCTCTTAGCTTCCATGAAAGCTTTGAAATAGCTCAAAGCTGGCCTAATGGCCCGCCCTGCACGCTGGCTCAGGTGGCCTGGCAGTCGATTCTCCGCCATACTTGCTTGGATTGCACAGTTTCTAACAGGTGATATGCTATTTAAGATACTTACAGTAAATAACTGGCAATGGACCTATCGCATGTACAGCTCTCGTTGGCGTGAAGTTTGCTAGTCGCGAGAGAGCAGGCCACGAGGCGGGGAGTTTAGGGGTATCGCATGCGAATGGCTGCTTGGCGCTTTTAAACAAGTATATCCATGTGAAGAATGCAGATGGGGCGAGTATGCAGGCCGGGGGCCTGGGAGCATGCTCCGTGATTGCGCACGGGCGATGAGCCGATGACGCATGCATCACGGACGGGTTGTCATGCGCGGGCGTGGTTTTTGCACAGGCATGTGTGATTTTGCGTGTGCCGCGTGGATGGCTGCAAGCAGCAGCCTGTGAGGAACAGGAAGCATTCGACGCGTGCAGGGGCACGCGCACAGCAGCAGACACAGCAGCCGCGGCAGACACAGCAGCCGCGGGCATGCACCCTGCTCATCCCCCACACGCCGTTCCCGCGTCGACTCTATTGCTTCCAGGCCCCGCTAAGTTGCTCGGGATCCAAGTGCAGTGCATGCCAGCTACGACCGAACCATTCTGTGACTTGTGTTCTGTGGTGAACTTACTACTGCCGTGGTGCAGCTATTAGGCCGTGTGCAGGGCCGCCGGGGTGGCCAGCTTGGCCCTCAGGCCCTGGCCTCGTGAGTCTTGTGACCTGCCTTGAACTGGCACGCCGCTGATGTCTACAGCAGGGCTTTCGTACTATTAGTGCGTGTGGGCTGCGTCAGCAGGTCCCTCGTGTAACCCATGCAACATAGTCAGTATCTCATGTGCTGGGTTGCAGTTGCATTGTGTAAGGTTGCGCCTCTGTCAAGCCCCATCACTCCGGGGTGTCTGTATCAGGCTAGCACCGTAGCTAACCTCATCTCGCCCCAGGGCCCCTTGGTGCCAGGGATGCACCCCCTGAAAGGTAGTGTGTGAGGCGCGGCAGCAAAATCCCTCCACGTTACACCGCCTTCACCACTCTGCATGCCTGGCACGACCACACGCGCGCCCAGGCACTGGGCAAACGGCGCGTCCGGGTGGTGCGCTCGGTACATCCGAGGGCCGCATTCGCCCGCCTGACCATCCATATAACTTGGGCCGATACGCAGAGTCCATAGCAGTCATGCGAGCCTCAACTCACTCGGTTCACATCCGCCTCACACATCCGCCGCGGCCCAACTCCAACCCGGGTCCCTGTGTCGCAATCAACCTGGCACTATCTGTGAGTGTCTCTGCACCGGTAATCGGTAGGCATCTAGCTGCCGGCAACTTGTCAGGCCAGACGTAAGTCTCATGTTCTTCTCTGCCTCCTCATACCAAGAAGGGACCGAGCATAACTGCCCGTTGACCCTCTAAGCGTACACAGACGCATTCGAGCAACACACGTCACTCAATAGCTGCACTGCGCTCAAGCGCATGTGCCAGACACCGTCGGGCAACGCGCGCGCCAGCAGCCGTCATTCGACTCCTCAACTCCCCTCAACCGCTCTGATCCATACGCTCTGCTTTGTGGAGTAGCACTAGAATATCTATTTAGCACGGCCGCAGCCGCGCCCTTAAGCTCCCACTCCTAACACACGCGCACGCATACGTTCACCCATGCCCCAAACCCGGGCTCAAGCCACAGCACCACCACCACTGCTTCTGTAAGCCACCACCGCACACTTACACACCATCTACTTCTGCAGCTCCGCCCAACCCTTCCCCATGGTCGGCTCCGGTCGTGAGCTGAACTTGCCGGTGGCGCCCTTCCACTCGCCCACGCCTAGCGAGTAGCCCCAGTCGGATTGGGTCTCCAGCGTGAGGTCGGACGTGGCGCGCGTCATGCACAGCAGCGCCATGCCCTTGGCCTGCTCCTCCTCGTCTAGCGTGAAGGTGAGGTCAGCGATGTCGGAGGGGTCGATGGTTCCCTTGGCCACGCGCGCCACGCAGGCGCCGCAGATGCCGCCGCGGCAGGTGGCGGGCAGGTCCAGGCCCTGCGCCTCCGCGGCATCGAGGATGTATTGGTTGTCCGGGCAGGAAATCTCGCGAGTCTCGCCGTCGGCACCGACGAAGGTGACCTTGTAGCTGATGCCCTTCGACTCCACACCGCGTACGGCTGAAACCTTGTCGCGGCAGAAAGCGTCGGAGGCATGCACACGCACGCTGCGCGCGCGGCTGCCCATGACCGGGCGCACTGCAGACGGCGCGGATGTGCTGGCTAGGGTGCTGCTACGCAGCGAGGCAGTCATCGAGGCCATTCCTACAGAGTAAAGGTCTAGGCGATGCGCGACTGAAAGACTGTGAATCCCGGCGTCGCCGTGGTGGGATGTGGGCCGGTGCGCTGTCGCAGAGGATAAATTACAGGTATCAAACAAGGTTAGGGCGTTGGAAGGAGCGGCGCTAGGGAACTGAAATCGGATCTGCATCGGACCCTCATTCCGCGACTTGTCCTTCTTTTGCCTCGCCCCGCAGCTCTTGAGTTTTGTTCTTGACCCTTTGACACGAACCAACCGATATAAAAATGGCCCTGAACATGCGTGTTTCCTCTTCCAAGGTCGCTGCCAAGCAGCAGGGCCGCATCTCCGCGGTGCCGGTTGTGTCGAGCAAGGTGGCCTCCTCCGCCCGCGTGGCCCCCTTCCAGGTGTGCAGTTGCATCTAAAGAACGTCCAATTCATGGTTACTGCTCGTGGATCTAAGCGGTTGGCTCACCAGCGTTCCATGGTCCCCGATTCGTGCACGCAGGGCGCTCCCGTGGCCGCGCAGCGCGCTGCTCTGCTGGGTGAGAAGCCATGATACAAATATAAGGATTTGAAGCGGTAGATCTAGGACCCATCGAACTTGAGCACCGACTTGCAGTCCTTGCCTTGTCCGGCGACTGAACTTCTGCGCTTGCTTTGCAGTGCGCGCCGCTGCCGCTACTGAGGTCAAGGCTGCTGAGGGCCGCACTGAGAAGGAGCTGGGTAAGTGTCGCGCAAAGATTTTCTGCCGGGACGGGTCTCCCTCGCAACATCTGAACCCATGGCTCGTTTTTTTGCCCCGCAGGCCAGGCCCGCCCCATCTTCCCCTTCACCGCCATCGTGGGCCAGGATGAGATGAAGCTGGCGCTGATTCTGAACGTGATCGACCCCAAGATCGGTGGTGTCATGATCATGGGCGACCGTGGCACTGGCAAGTCCACCACCATTCGTGCCCTGGCGGATCTGCTGCCCGAGATGCAGGTGCGCGCCTCCCCCAACCCCAGTTTGGCAAATGTGTGGTTAAGCGTCGAAAGCGTGAACAGAAACAGGTGTTGCGGGGGCCGCGGAATGGCTGCAATGGGTGCTGGGGGCTTCGGAGGGTCTGGGGGCGAGTTTGGGTATACACGGGCGCGCACACTTGAAGGAACGCTCAAGGACGACAGCGGAGGCGTGGAGACAGCGCCGGCCCAAGCAGCCTGTACTTGTAGCTGCTGGTCAGCTGAGGCATCACGACTTGGGACCAGCACCCGGCCTCACGGTTGCACAAGGCCATCACCGCGCGCCACCACCCACGCCTCTTCAAACCCATGCCGGCACCTACCGCTACCCCTGTGACACGCTCCGCACACGCCGCCCCGCACACCCCACCATGTGACAGGTGGTTGCCAACGACCCCTTTAACTCGGACCCCACCGACCCCGAGCTGATGAGCGAGGAGGTGCGCAACCGCGTCAAGGCCGGCGAGCAGCTGCCCGTGTCTTCCAAGAAGATTCCCATGGTGGACCTGCCCCTGGGCGCCACTGAGGACCGCGTGTGCGGCACCATCGACATCGAGAAGGCGCTGACCGAGGGTGAGAGCGAGGCGCGGGGCGTGCTCTGCAGGCTAGGGTGAAGATCAGGAGAGCCGAAGCGGGCCCGAACAGCGCAGAGAGAGGCAAGACGACACCCCTGCCGCGTTTTGATCACAAGATTCACACCCTTGCTCTCCCCAACGCTCCCGCACATAGGTGTCAAGGCGTTCGAGCCCGGCCTGCTGGCCAAGGCCAACCGCGGCATCCTGTACGTGGATGAGGTCAACCTGCTGGACGACCACCTGGTGAGCAGGGGCAGATAGGCGGTCGGGCGGCTGGGCGGCAGGGGCTGTGTTGGCTGTGTTGGGTGTGGGCTGAGGCTGGTGGGTGGGCTGGCGGGTGGCAGGGATAGCGGTGAGGGGATGGTGATGGGGCAGAATGGGCGGGTGGGCGGACACGTGGGGTCGTTGAAGGGTGTGTGGGGACGGCAACTGGTATGCGATATGTCGGCTTGGCCCTGGCGGGGAAAGCATTCGCAGAATGGCGCACGAACGAGGCCGGGGAGCGAGCGGGGATGGGAGACGCAACCTGCGCTGCGAAGTGCGGCGCGCGCTCCAGTTGACACGTTGCACGAATGTGGCCAGTGTTCGCCTGAGAGTTATGGGTTAGACCGCCAGATGAGCCGGTTAAGCTGGTGGTCGCGGTTGATCGGCTGCTTCCCTTCCGGTTGCACGCCTGGCACCCTAACATTACCCTGTCCGCTGCTGCCCTTTGCCCACAGGTCGATGTGCTGCTGGACTCGGCCGCCTCCGGCTGGAACACCGTGGAGCGCGAGGGTATCTCCATCAGCCACCCCGCCCGCTTCATCCTGGTCGGCTCGGGTGAGTGCAGCTGCCGCTGCGGCTGCTGATGGTGACCTGTGCGACCACGGGGCTCCGCATTTCTGGACGAAGCGTTGTACCATAGCCGTCTTGGTCCCTGATTTGGGCCGGCTCTGGTCCGAAGCCTTGACATCTACAGTTCAACATGGCCGTATAACGATCCTGTGCCCACCCACACGCCACCCCGCCAGGCAACCCCGAGGAGGGTGAGCTGCGCCCCCAGCTGCTGGATCGCTTCGGCATGCACGCCCAGATCGGCACCGTCAAGGACCCCCGCCTGCGTGTGCAGATCGTGTCGCAGCGCTCGACCTTCGACGAGAACCCCGCCGCCTTCCGGTGAGCGCGCGCTCTACGATACGGCAGACATGTACACACTGCGGCGCACTGTAGAGCTTGCATTGCATTTCAAGGCCTCGAAAGAGTAGGGTGGTCGTTCTCTGGTGGTGTCCGGCCACAATTATGCACCCCGGTGTTGGTGCAGCAGCTGTGATGTCACACCTTGCATCACCCCCCTACTGCTGCCGCCTCTCCTCTCTTCTCGCCCGCAGCAAGGACTACGAGGCCGGCCAGATGGCGCTGACCCAGCGCATCGTGGACGCGCGCAAGCTGCTGAAGCAGGGCGAGGTCAACTACGACTTCCGCGTCAAGATCAGCCAGATCTGCTCGGACCTGAACGTGGACGGCATCCGCGGCGACATCGTGACCAACCGCGCCGCCAAGGCCCTGGCCGCCTTCGAGGGCCGCACCGAGGTGAGCAGAGCAATATTGCAGAGGGAAGGGTGGCGGAAGGGTGATAACGGTTGGGGATCTAGAGGGGCGAGATGGATGCACACAGCGCGGGGTTGGTTATGCATGCCTGCATGGACGCGTGCACGCACCCCTGATCTGCCGGTTTTCCAACTGGCGATGCCGTATTATGACCTGCAGCTCACCATCCTCATGCTTGATTTGCCTCGCTCAGGTGACCCCCGAGGACATCTACCGTGTCATTCCCCTGTGCCTGCGCCACCGCCTCCGGAAAGACCCCCTGGCTGAGATCGACGACGGTGACCGCGTGCGTGAGATCTTCAAGCAGGTGTTCGGCATGGAGTAAGCGGCAGGCCTTCATGGTCGTCGTTGGAGCATTTGCGGAAAGGCTGATGGCAGCAGATGCAGCCATGTCAGTTGTGGCTGAAGTTGTTGGCTGGGGCGGGAGCGGGCAGCAGCTGCTGCGAGCGGCCGAAGCAGCGGTGCTGCTTTGCGTATGAGAGGAAGACCAGTGCCCTCGAGGAGGCGAGTGCCTGTGTGAGTGTCAGGACGTGTGACTTCGGAAACTGAGGGCGGTGAGTAGATGTGACTGGGGCTTGCAGGAAGCCTACTGACCCTATCAGAAAAGGTGAGCAGGGGTATATGGTCTAGGAGCGTTGCCGGAGCGTGGCTGGCCAGTGCTAGCCGCGCGGGCTCTGTTGCTCGCTGGCGCGCCGCCGCCTTCACAACAGATGCCGTAGAAATGCAGCGATGTGACGAGGCGTGGCCTATTCTGCAATGTGTGAGGCGCCAATGGCGCCACTGACAAATGGAGGAGTGGTCAAAGCTTGGGTACGTTTTGAGAGCTGCATCGGGCAGCGAGGATCAGTGTGCGGTAAGACCGACGGCAGACGGATTGGCAAGGGAATAGGAGGGACGTGGGCGTGGGCGCCCGCGCTTTGTCGAGGCCGCATGAGCCGGCCGCTTCTAGACCCGTAGCCCATTTTGAACAAGCGCCCACGCGTGCTCCCGATGGGGGACATCGATCACGGGAATTGATTAAGGGGCATGTGTGGTGTGCAAGTGAGTGACTGGTGGTTCCGTCCCTGTGAGGTTGTTTCGTTGGACGTGGCTGCCGGGTTGCGCGCGGGCTAAGCGGGCCTGAGGCAGAGCGCTGGCGTGTAGCCGCGAGTATCGATCTGTAACGTGCATCGCGCTTGAACGGCTTGACCTGGCTTCAGCGAGGTCTCACCTGAAGCTAGAGGCATGAGCTAGAGGGTTATCAGCAAGTTCTGCCCGTGCCGCGTTCGGCCTCTCACACCTCCTTGGACGCTACCAACCAATTCTTTGTGTGGGAGCGTTCATTGCGTCAGCCGTGCTGCAGCTAGATGCACTGAATGCGCCTGGCTGGCGCGCTCATCGATCAGGGCGCCTTGGAACCACGATCCGGCGCACACGCACCCGAGGGAAGCCTCCCAAACCTCCTTTTTGCACGGCGCGCCGTTTGAAAGCACACACGAAGTCAAAGAGTTTCACGAGGCCGGCGCCTTACAGATAGAGTTGACTTGAAGCGCGCTTGTGCTGGCGCGGTTGCCTTGGTGAAACTCGCGCGCCTTTTTCTTGTGCAGTCATAGACGCTCTCAAGACGGACCTCTGAATATTGAGGCACATTCTACAATACCCGGAAGCGGAACCGGTTCAGGCGAACCTGCCATCGCCCGCCACGGGAATTTGTTCTTTCAGCGTGCGAAGTTGCGGCCACGCAGGAGACTCTTGAGCCCTTTCATTTGGCCATGTTGTTCCACACGGTCGCATACTGCTAGTTGACTCAGGGAGTTGCACGGGCGAGCCATGGAATGTCACCCGTCTCCGAAGCCATACAGGAGCAGAGGCTGAGATACTAGCGTAATCCAAGGTAAGAATATACACGTCATGCAACCTTCATTTGACGAACTTAGACTTTGGTGGGCATGCTGAGTTGAGGGTTTCTAGGCCTCCATGAGCGAGCCGTCGGGCGTCTTGTTCATCATTTCTACGAATACAATGCGCGCATCAAGGGCTTCGGCAGACAACGGAGGGCTCGACCGCCCTAACCGCCCCAAGGCCGCCTCAACCTGAATGCCGTGACCCAGCGCTCGCAGACGCTGCTAGCAGGCATTAACATGGCCTCAGAACGAGACGCGCTCGGAGCTTCAACATCAAGGCCGACACGGAGAAGAGGCGGGAATGGACGCCGGATCAGAGGAAGAAGGCTGGGATATGCCAGAACGGGTGCGTGGTGTGGAGGTACCACGGCCGTGCCATGGGCATTACCAGCTGCGGTGTTGCTGCTAGCAACCCAGGCGCTACTCGTGACGGGCTACTATGTATCGCTGCAAGATATTCCTGCAGCGGGGAGGACGTTCTGCGGCTTCAGCGAGATTCGGGTGAGGCAAATGGAGCGGTTGAAGCCGACAGTTGTGGGGTCAAGTGCTTGGGGCTAGTATCTGCATTTACGCCCGAGGCATCAGCCGAGGCATGTTAATCTGCAAGATCCACATGATGGGCTACGCTGCTTGGAAACGGCATGGGGGAATGCTCCTGCGTCATGGAGTTGAAGCTGACACACCGTGCTGACCACCCATGCCACACCGATTATCTCGTGCAACCGCACGATGCAGCGGTACAAGGCCTGGTGCACGTCGTACATTGACGGCTGGATTGCGTCCAACCTGGTGAGAGGAACGGGCAGCGCGGGGCAGGGGCAAAGCCTGAAAGCACAAGGCTGTGCCACCGTTTTGGTGAGGCGCATAACGTGTTCTCTCGGACTACCGCGTGGCTGTTCCTGCAAGCTGCAAGGTCGCCAATCTTATTAGTTCACGGTTTATATGCTCACGCAAAGGCCAGAGGGCCACGCTCCCAACTCCCCGGTCACGGCCGTGTGATGCCCACACCCGCGTTTTCGCATCTCCGATAGCAGTGGTCTCCCACGCCGTTATCGACACCGTCATTGTGTTTCTGTCGTGTGCTGCAACACACATGGCGCTGCGCTATCCACCAATGCGCCCCGTCTTCGGCCCCTCACGACGCATAACATTTGCACACACATGCCCTCAACAACTATTTCACGCAGTCATGTGTGGGCTACGGCGTGTGCATACCACTGAACGGCGCCGGGATGATGAACTGCAACAACCAAACGCTGTGCCATGAGCGCCGGACGGGTGAGGCTCGGGCGGGACTGCCTGGCATGTACGAAGGGATGTTCATGAACATTAACCAGCTTCGCCTTCGCCTGGCTATGATTAACATGTTCATGTGCATGTGTACAGATATAGATGAACCCAACTACAAGCCCGAGGCAGCATGCCTCGTGCTTAGGCCTGCCGTGTCTAGCAACGTCACCGGCAATGCCACCAGCAACACCACCATGGCTACAGCTGCGGTGAAGTCGGTCACGTGCGACGTGGAGATCATAGGTGCGTGTGTGTGTGTGTGTGTGCGTGCACGTGTGTCTGTGTCTGTGTCTGTGTCTGTGTCTGTGTCTGTGTCTGCGCCAGGCCACCAAACAGATGATCACAGCAACTTGCGCGCCCCCCATTGGGTTTGGACTAAAGTAGCCCCCCGCCACGCATGCTGTCTACTCCGCTATACTTCTCTGTACGATTCCTTGCATCCCCCCTGCATGCGTCCATTTCTAGCAATGGCCTGTCCCGTGCCGCTGTGCTCACTCTGCCAGGCACCTCGCCGATATACGACCAGCCGCCGCCGGCCCCCGATGGCGTCTTCGTGTCACCGCCGCCTCCTGACAACGGCAGCAGCAGCAACTGGGCGCTGTGGAAGACCATGACCATCATCTTCAGCATCCTGGGATTCTTTCTGTTGGTCATCGTGAGTTTCTTGTTGCCAAACAGATGTTCGCTAGCCTATGACTCCGGGGGTGCATAAGGGTGTTGACCACGGGTGCTGCGGACGGCCTGCCGTGCCTGCAGCCCGCCCCCCGTCCAGGACAGCCCTCACCAGCAGGTGCCCCTCCATCACAAGATATGTAATTTGACCTGACTCCCCCTTTCTGTCTCCTCTCTCGCCGCACCCCTGCAGCTCCTGTACTTCCTTGTGCGCTACTGCATGCGGCGGCGAGCCGACGCAATGCGCACCACACCTGTGACGCTGCTTACGGACGTGAGCAAGATGCAGCTACAGCAGCAGCCGCAGTACGGCATGATGCCCGGCGCGTACGGCAGCCCCATGATGATGACAAACGGGATGTACGGCACCGGCATGGTGGCGCAGGGTGGTACGGCGGGCATGCTGCCGTACAGCCCCACGCTGAGCGGCCCGGTCGACATGACCGTAACGCTGCGTACGGTTGGCCCAGATGGGAAACCCATTATGGCGATCGGCTCGTCCCATCCGTACCCCACGCCGCTAAACACTGTCGTTCACGGCAATGGTGGCACGCAGCTACCACCAAATGTTGGGGATGCCCTGCTGACAGTCGCGGCCAGCAGCCGAGCCGCCTACCACAACGTCCAGACAGCGCCGGCGACCCAGATGCCGCAGTCCCAGGGTCTCACGGCAAATCCCCAGGGCACCGCCGCGGCAGCAACCTTTGGTGGCGTGGCCACGCCCTTTGGTGCCGTGCCGCAGGCGCTACAGCCGCTACAGCCGCTGCAACCGCTTCAGCCGTTGCAGTCGGTGGGGGCGGCAGCGACTGCCGCTGCAATGCCGGCGACAGTGTCGCCGGCAGTGCTGTTGCCGCCGACTGCAGCAACGCTGCAGAATCCGACTGCCATTTCAGACGCCAACCGCCCATCCTTTCCACTCTAAGGAGGCCCGGTCGTTCGCCCCCATGCGCTGTGAGAAGCTGTGATGTGTGTCATGTGGGTAGGCGAAGGGCTGTCTACGGGCAGTCGGTGCGCACCGCGGCTGGCTGGAAGCAGGCGGGAGGCGCCATGGCAGCAAGGCATACCGTTGCTTCTTAACGGTGGTGGCAACTATCGGTAGCACGACCAAGGAGCAATCACGCCGTACATGACATGGATATTGATGGACGCGTATTGGGCGTGTTTAGCGGATTAAGTTGAATGCCTGACGAGGGGCTCGGCCGGGATGGCACGGTGTGGGAATAATGCGGGTTACCCGCACAGAGACCAAGAGTCGTACGGTATTCCTCATGTCTACAAATGTGAAATTCGAAGTATGTCATACTATGTGACTTGATGAGACTACGACCCGGGACGTACGGTACGTGCGCGATCTCCGAATGACGAGGTTGGTTGGAGGCATGACGTTACGCGCAAGGCAAGTGGCCCTTTACGCCAGATCGAGTTGTACGCATGTTAGTTAAAGTGTCTTGGGTATGTAAATTGTGATGGTTGGGTTGGCGAGGGGATTATCAGGGCTGTGCCATACGGTATGTCCAAGAGGCAGCCGTGTGGAGGCGGCCGCACATGTCCGTGCATGTTGTGCGTGTCCGAAGCGAGCAGTCAGCAGCAACCGTGCAGGGTGCTGAGTGGATTGCGAGGGGTATGGCCGCTGGCTGCTTAGTGCTGAGCGCCTTCATACCGTAGAGGGCGGCCGCGAGTGGCAGGAACCGGTGGGGGCTTGCTGCCACGATGGGGGCGTGATGATGGGGCGACGAGGGGCCGGCACAGGACACATTCCCTGTCCGCTTAAAGCGCCTGGAACTGCATCGCATATACGATATAACTGCAACTTATTTAGAGCTTTCCACTTCCAAGCTCTCTGCTTTAAGTTGCTTCCATCCGTCTGCAACAATAGCTCGCTGTTGGCCAGAACCCACGTCTACACTACATTAAAATGCTATTAGAACGACTATGACGACGCCGGTGATGCCAAAGCAAAGGATCGAAAGGAATGGTGGCCCTTCGCGAGCCATCCGCCCACGTTCCCTGGCGACAATAACATTTTTGATAATACTTAGCTCTATAACGGGAGGACGGGCTGCCTACAACGCCACCGCTTACAAGATAGCGGTAGGGTTCGCCTCCGCCGCGGCTGCTGTCCCCGCACGCGTGCCGGACTGACGTAGCCGGGCGCTTACTACCTGGGGAAACCCTGCCGCGTGTGAGGATGCCTCTTGGACGTTGGACTGACGCATACACTCATTGCAACGGCTTGCAGGCCGGCGGCAAATATGTGTCGTGCGGGTGGTACACCATCGACGCCACCATGTGGGCCGACAGCACGTCGGCATGGATGTACCTTACGGACCTGGTAAGGCGGGTCAGGGGGATGTAGCCATGGTCGTTGGGGCTGTCAAGAGTCTAGATGCGGATAACAGCAGCTGCTAAGAGTAGGAAGAAAGGTGGCATGGTTGGTGGCAGGGTTTCCGCGTGCATGGCTGTTGCCGTGGTTGTGTGAAGGAGGTCCTGCCGCGTCGCTCGTGCACGGCCTACACCGAACCAGGATTTCCGAATACCGTACGTGGCAAAAATGCCAGAACGAGTACGTGGTAGAATGTGCGCATGGTAGCCGCGCCTGGAGCGCGGTTCGGGAGCAGCCCACTCTCCGTGCCGGTTCGCCTGCCGCCCCGCCCCGTCCGCCTGCTGCCCTCTGGCACCAGTAAACCCCACACCCGCCACGCTTGTCTGCCACTCACCTCCTCTCCATTCTCTTACCCCTCTCCCCGCACAGCCGTGCGATCCGCTGACCCAGACGCCCTGCAAGCCGCCCTCCGACCCGGCCCTGACGCCTGTGTCGTGTGTGGGGCTGGCCACGTGCGAGCGGTCCACCTCCGCACCCAGCGCCGTGCCGCTGTGCCTGGTGGTGGCCAACACGGACGCGGGCGCGGTGCTCACAATAAACCTGGACGTGCAGGGTGCGTCAGCGGGGACTGGGGGCTGGAAGGTTGTCGGGAGAGACCCCGGGGAGGGAGGGCACGCTGCGCACGCTGCAAAGGTGCCGAGTCGTTCACCGGTTCGTCGCATCCCGCCAGTTGGTCAGTGCTCACCGTCCGCACACGCCTCCGCTCCGGCGCCCTGGCGCCCTGACAACGCCACTCACTCGCGTTCCCTGTCCTGCCTGCATCCTTTCCTTGCACCCGTCTGACACACAGGCTCGCAGGTGCCGGTGGATGCCGGCGGCGGCGGCGGCTCCTCCGGGCCGCTGTCCGACTACGAGATCATCCTCATTGCGGTGGGCGGCGGCGTGGGCTGCCTCATCCTGCTGACGCTGGTGGGACTGATCAGCTGGCTCATGTGCTGCAGGAGACCGCCGCAGGGGCAGGCGAGTGGGCTGGGGCTGGGGCTGGGGCTGGGGCTGGGGCCGGGGCCGGGGGCGGGTGCAGAAGCCGGGTGCAGAAGCCGGATGGGTGGCAGGGGGGTGGGTGGCAGGGCGTGGGGAGCGGGGTAGGAGCAAGGAGGTTGCTGCGACCAGGGATGTGGGTGCGACGCGATCACCCTACGGTCGCCATACGGTCGTCTAACGGCAGATGAGCACTTGCACCACGTTGCACGTCCACCCCCCCCCCTCCCCCCTCCGCCTGCTGTCTACTTCGCTACACTTCTCTGTACCAATCCTTGCAACCCTCCCAACCCCTGCCCTGCCCTGCCCTGCCCGCTGCAGGTCCACCCGCTGGTGCCCAACGACGACATGGCGCTGCTGGCCGCCAAGAGCCGCGCCGCCACACCCGCCTTCCCGCCCGGCATGGGGCCGCGCATCATGACCGGCACCATGACGCTGCTGCCGCCGCCCGTGGCAGGTGGGGCGAGAGGGAGGGAGGTGTGGGGTATTCGTACTACGTCCGAAAGGGAGGGAGGAGGCATGAAGTCCTGGGCTCAAGCAGCGTGGGGTGCAGTGAATGCCCTGCAAGGCAGGATGCGGGCTAGCAGGGTTGGGAGAGGACGTGATTGACGGAATGCAGACCGGTACCAACGGGTACGAACCTTGGCATGTCAGTTGTTGGCACGTTCCGCTTTTTGCCACAATTCAACTCTCCCTCCCCGCCCCCAAACACACGCAGGCCTCCCTGCCTACGGGCCGCGCAGCCTGGCGGGTCCACACGCGGCGCTGTCGCCAGGGCGCAGCGCCGCCTTCCTGGCGCCGCTGCCCACCACAGCGTACGGAGCCTTGCCGTACAACTCGCCCGGCGCATCGCCCGGGGGCACAGGGGCTATACCCGCCGCACGCCCGGCGCAGTAGCCAGGTCCGGCACGTGCGGCCCTGCCTGTCTGCCGCCTCATCGGCGGCAGCAATGGCGGGGCAGCCAAGGGCAGCAGCTGCATGAGGGTTTGAGGGGGCATGTGAGGGCCCAGACTCCTCCTGGTCCTGGTCCGTGACCCCAATGTTTCAATGCTCGAGTAGGACTGGCCCTCGGGTTGTGGGCGGCGTGGGCAAGGTGAGTCAAGGTAATGCACGCGCGTGAAGTTGATCATAATTACATCGTTGTTAGCTTATGAATGTCATAGGCGCGTCATAGGTCGTATGTAGGTATACTACTTACGTCTATGTGAGACCCTGTGATGGACAGCTGGACAGGCCGGTAGCTGGACAGGCCGGTAGCTGGACAGGCCGGTAGGTCACCACCACATGGGCTGCTGCGCCTGTGTTTCCCTTGACAAGACTCTTGACCTGCATTTTCGACGTAACTATGTGGCTGCAAAATGTACGTCACTACTTGCGAGACGGGTTCCAATGACTGAACGAATGGGTGTGAAGAGAAGCTCTTGATGATTGTCAAGGCCTGCGCAAACTGTTGATAGATTCGTGTTGCATGTAACCAAGCATGTGATCCGTGGCTTCCAATTTGGGTTTACGGGGCAGTATGCATGTGTTATACAGACGGGGGCGGGTCTTGTGTGGCATGTGGTGCCATCAGGGCAGGATAATAAAGACGAGGCAGGGCAAGGAGCTGGCGTGGCTGGCGCGTGCGGGGTGAAGGGGCAACGCCCATGAGGATCGGCCCGCCCGCCAACGTTTCTGCCTGTGACCTCGATAAGTTTACAAAGAGTTTACTCAAAACGTTAAAGCTCGGAAACTTACAAAGAGCTGGCAGGAGCTGTCAATCGGAGCGCTTCCCGCGCAAACTTAGTGTTGACCTGGAGAGTCATGTCCTCTCTGTATCGCGCTTTAGTTGATGTATTTAGGTAATATACAACAGGGATACTATTTAGCCTGACCGTGCACCGCGTCTAGTGCCAGCAGCAAAGACGTTTAGAGTCCAGGTGACTCGCTCAGCGCCGATATGAATCGCAGCAGCGTCTGCACTCAGCAACATGGCTCCTTAGGTAACTCGCTCGCTGGATGCCCAAGGTGCCCGGCACGTTCGCATCGTGCCTCCACGTCGCGCAGCCTGCGCCTGGGCGTTGCTGCATTTGATTGGTTTCGCCTCAACAATCGCGAGAACAAGCAGCAGCCCTCGACGGCGACTGTCCCGCGAGAGGATGGTTCGGTGGCGGCACATACAGTCGCGCCCCCCGCGCCTGCGCCCGCACCGGCACCGGCACACAAGCGTGATTTTCTGGAGGCACGGCAGGTGGGAGAGAGCATAAAACCTAGGATGCAAGCACGCAGCGCAGGAGCAGTAGTAGGTGTCGGAGACATATGACCAGCGAGTCACCACTACATATACGGAGGGACTGCCGCGTGAGGGACTGCCAGCGTGGGGGACTCAGGGGGGACGAGTTTGGCGTCGGTCGGTTTTCCAGCTGTGTTCCCCAGGCGGATCATTTTACATAGCGCGCATCCAATCACCCCACGGAATCGCCAACACCCGGTAGCGCAGCAACGTGGCCCGCGAGTACCTTCCAGGCGCACGTTACGCAGGGTCGATTAAGAAGTCAACCACCCAAGCAATTGCGCACAGTTTCTCGCAACTGTGACTCGCCTGTACTCCCGCTCTGAAATTTCACTGAAGACTCGTGTGCACGTGTATGTCAGGGGTTTCAGTGTTTAATGCCCTGCGGACCCTAGCCAGCACCGCTCACCGGACACACCGCAGGTGTCGCTCTTCCAGCTGTTTGACTCGTCCGAGTTTGTCTTCGACGTGCCGCCCTACCAGCGCCCCTACGCCTGGCGCACCAAGCAGATTTACGAGCTGCTGCAGGTGCGTGCTTGGGTGCTTGAGTTGTACAGCGGTAGGGCACACAAGGGATGGGGCCGGCTTGGGTGTTGTTGGTTCTGGCCACTGGGTGCGGAGGTTAGGGGGCGCGGCGTTACAAACCGTTTGCGAGTTAAGTGCACGCTACCTGGGCCCTATGGGTAGAAGCCTGGGGAGGCCCGCTGAGCCCGTAAGAGTGGAGTCTCCGGGCCCCTGTTGACCAGGCAACACAACGTTATGCTGCATGCTCTCACTTTTGCTCCCACACACGCATGCACGCACGCACGTTTGCGTGCTCATAACAACAGGACTTTGTGAGGGCGTACGAGTCCAGGCAGGAGTACTTCCTGGGTGCCATTGTGGCCACCCGGGCAGCATCCGGGGGCGCAGCCGGGGGGGCAACCGATGGCGCGCATACGCCGTACCAGGTAGGCGGCCACTCGGGCTGCCGTGCGGGTGGGCGAGAGGGAGGGGGTGGGCTGTGTGTCACACACACACACACACACACACACACACACACACACACACACACACACACACACACACACACACACACACACGCACACACGCACACACGCTTACACGTGCTTGCAACGGATAGGAATCAGGCCCTCCCTGATTCCGGCGCTGCCCGCGTGTTGATGCTGCTCCCGTACGTGTCCCACCGCAGCTGATTGACGGCCAGCAGCGGCTCACCAGCCTCATGCTACTGCTGGGCTACCTGCGCCACTGGGCGTCCTCTGCTACAGCCGCCCCCTCTGCTACAGCTGGCTCTGCTATAGCCGCCTCCGGCCCCGGCCCGGGCCTGGAGGGGCGGCTGCGGCGCATGCTGTATCTGGAGGCGGACCCGCTGGACCCGGGCAGCACCGGCAGGTGGGGGATGGCGGTGCGGGTAGTACCTTCTTGAACCCCGTGGCTGCTGGCACGTGTTGCTGGGGGCTGGGGGTTTGGTGGTTGAAGTGGTTGTGGCGGCGCTTGTGGCGGTGCTGGCGGTGGCCGTGGTGGCGGTGGCGGTTGGGCAACTTGACCCGGCTAGAGCAGGTGTAACCACATCAACTAGAGCGGGTAGGAGGGAGGAGGGCGGCCCACGCAACGGCCCTGACCCCGCACGTGAACTCGCCGGCTCCACACTCACCCGCGCTCACGCTCAACACACCCACACAGGTACCGGTTGCAGCTGCGTGAGCCTGACAACGCCTTCCTGCGCGCCCACATGCTGGACGGCTGGCTGCCCACTCGCTTCCGGCGCGCAGGCATCATGGCGGCCGGGGCAGGCGGCAGCGGTAGCGCTGCTGACGCCGGAGGCGAGGAGAGCGCTGGCACTGGCGCTGGCGATGGCTGGGGCATCAGCAGTATTGCTGGTGAGGTCGCGGAGGGGGCAGCTGGCGAGGTGCAGCCGCTGGCTAGCGAGTCGCACTGGCGGCTCTATGAGAATGCGACGTTCCTGAGCTCGCAGTTGGACCGGCTGGCGGCGGCGGGGCTCAATCTGCAGGTAAGCAGAGGTGGCAGCTGGAGATTGGGTGGCTTGAATTTACTGTACCGGTATTCGGTCTGGTTGCAGGAGCTTTGATGACGGCAGAGGCAGGGGGGCAGTGTGTGGGGACGTGTGTGAGACGGAGTGGTTACCTGGGATACGCATGCCACCACCAACCACTGCCGGCCACACAGGACTTTGCCTTCCACGTGCTGCGGAACTGCTTTGTGGTGCTGATGGTGGCGCGTGACGAGAACGCCTCCTTCACCATCTTCTCCTGCCTCAACGGCCGCGGCATGGACCTGACGGTGGTGGACAAGCTGAAGGCCGAGCTGCTGCAGGTGCGGGCAGGTCGGGGGCGCCTTGTGCGGGTGGGGGTACCGGACGTGCATGTCTTGAGGCCCTGTGGTTTGCGTGACTTGGTTGGGTGGCTGGGCATGCGGACTCGGGCCTGAGGTGGATGGCATGGCATGTAGGACATAGAGGGCACGGAGGGTCCTGTCAGGATACACTGATGTAGGCATGTAGCTGTCTCTTACCCGGCCATTGCGGCATCCTCCCAACCCTTTGTGGCCACAGAGCCTGAGCCCGGCAGAGCGCGCCTCCTACGCGGCAGCCTGGTCTGACATGGAGGCTGTGCTGGGCCGCCCTGCCTTTCACCGGGTGTTCACATACATGCGACGCCTGGCAGCAGTGCGCGACCCAGGACTGCTGTCAGCGGCAGCAGTTGGCGGGCTGGCGGTTGGAGGCAGTTATGGCAGCTATGGGGATGCACGGGACGGAGAGGGTGGCATGGATGCGGATGGGGCTGCGGCGGGCGTGCTGGAGTACTTCACGCGGCGCGCGGACGACCCGGCCGCGGTCAAGCAGGTGAGGCGTGCGTTGGCAGTGCGGGGTGTGCGGCGCATGAGGTGCGTGGCACGGGTGGCATTGGGGTCATGGCACAAATGGCAGCCAGATGTGTAGTGTGTGGCTATTGTGCTACACAGTGTGCAGTGCTTTGCATGCCAGTTGTTGTTTCGTGGGATGTGTGGTGTGTGTGGGTACCTGGGCATGCCCCTGCTGTTTGAACAGCACATGGTGAATGCGCTGTGTGGTGTACGCTGTGTGCTGAAGCATACTGCGAGGTGCATGCGGTCTGCCATAATGTTCTGTGCAAGGCATGCGATGTGCGGTGTTTTGTGAAGCGCGTGCAAGCCTGTACGCCCAGCCATGCATGGCAAGGCCGGCATGCTAACTTGGAAGTATGCTTTTGCTTGCCTTGCAGATCCTGCAGGTGGCTCTGGACTATGCCCGCCTGCTGCTGCAGCTGCGGCAGGCCAGCTGGGTGCCGCCACCACTGCCGCCATCACAGTCACTGCAACGGGAGGTAAGAGCAAGCTGTGCTCATACCGTACAATCAGCAAACCTTGTGCATGCAATTCTTCCCATCCACATCAGCTGCTGGGCGCTGCCTTGCCGGCGCCGTGCCGCACCGTGTTACCCTGCCACCGTGCCACATTCATTGCCACACAGCCGCTGCTGCCGCTGCCCCTCCCTGCGGAGGCGGAGGCGGAGCACCTGGCTTCCCTACATCAGCAGCACACGCAGTGGGCAGCAGCCTCAGCCCACAGCTCCTCCACCTCCCTCTCCTCGCCTGCACCCGGACAACAGGAGCGCACAGCCGGCTCCGCTGCAGCCGGCCCACAGGACGCCGCCGCTCAGCAGCAGGCGGCGCTGCTGGCCGAGCTCAACGCCCGCTCCGCCGCCCTCAACCTGTTTGCGGATGAGGCCTGGCTGCCGCCGCTGCTGGAGTTCTGCTACCAGACAGACGATCTGGCGCAGCGTGTGCAGTTCATGAAGGTGATGGGGGAGCTTGGGTGCGCTTGGCCATGAGTCCTGGGGTTAGGACGCGCTGCAGGTGCGCTGCCAAGGTTCAAATGGGACGTATGCAAAGCGCCTTGGCGCCCTGTTGTGCCGCATGGACCTGAGGCCTTGGCCTGGGTGCTGTGTTGTGTGTAGCAAAGCGAAACTGCAAGTACATGTTTTGTGTTTGTCTCCCGAGCAGGCGGCCGAGGCACTGCAGCTGCTGCTGGAGCTGCAGGTGCGGCCAAGGGGCAGGGGTGGTGGAGGAGATGAGCATGAGTACTCTAGCAGAGAAAGGGCCGGGGATGCTGGGCCAGGAGTTGTGTCACCAGGCATAGGGATCCCAGCCAAGCAATGGCCCAATCCTTGCACTGGCCCGGTCCTTGCAACGTACCATGTAGACGAAGCAACCCCGCCTGACGCCTCGTGCGGGGAACCGCCTCAACCATCGTTCGCCTCCGCACATAAACATACATACACACTCTCTCTCACACACATACACACAACGTTTTCCTTGTGCTCTTTAACACATACACACACACACACATACAGGGCGACGCCGCTGCCAAGGCCGCGCGCTGGGGAGTGGTGGCTGAGGCGCTGCTGTCACGCCCCTTCAGCCCACGCGCGGTGCTGCAGGCGGTGGCGCTCAGCAACCTGGAGCGAGCGGCATTCAGGTGCGCGCGCGCAGGTGGTGGGGGCGTATGCGTGTGTGTGTCGATGCGTGTGTCGGGACTCGGGCTTTAGGGCGCCACCACCCT
This sequence comes from Chlamydomonas reinhardtii, assembly GCF_000002595.2. Lineage (NCBI taxonomy): Eukaryota > Viridiplantae > Chlorophyta > Chlorophyceae > Chlamydomonadales > Chlamydomonadaceae > Chlamydomonas > Chlamydomonas reinhardtii. The sequence continues at coordinate 8,320,896 of NC_057009.1, read as the reverse complement.
GTGGTGCTGTTACACATGCAAGCGTTGGGCACAGCACAGAGCCCATGCACCTTGTGGGGCTTCGGCAGTGGCGACTGGGCTGGTCAGGGCTGTCAAACCCAATGCCAAGTGCACCTCCACGCGACGCGGGCATGTGTAGCTCGTGCCTTCAAGCCAGTGATGAGCCGCCCCATGCCTCGCGTTCATTGCTCCCTCCCCACTATCTCGGCCGCGGTGTCGGAGGTTCGGATTTGGACATGACCACCTATTCCGCAATTCCCCAACTTTCCGCTCCTGGGTTCTGGGTCTCGGTTTGCTTTCTTTCTGGGGTTGGTATCAACTCTCCCGCCCTTCCTGCCTCGCACCCCCCCCCCCCACACACACACACATCTGCACACGCGCGCATCAGGGCGCTCCTGGACGCCAAGGACCTGTACGGCACCGCGGAGCAGCGCACCCTGAGGCACCTGCTGCTCAGGTGGGGGCTGGGCGGGGTCTGGGGGTCTGGGGGCTGTCCTCGTCGAAGCGGGTGGCCGGGAACGAATGGCCTGCCTCCCGCCCGCCTCCGCCACTTGCAGGTGCGAGCCGCCCTCGGTGTGGGCGCAGGTGCCCGACATCCGCGGCCTGCACGTGGAGAAGGTGGTGCCGCAGAGCGCGCCCGAGGTGCGGGGGGCCGGCACTTCGGCGGAAAGGGGGCATCGCGTGTGCCGCACCAAGGTATCTAGCGTCTAGAATCGCTGGTCGGAGCTTTGTCCTAACAACTGCTTTCTTTCCACGTCCCATGCGCTGCTGCCGCTCCCGCCGAATGCACACACGCACCCATGCACCCCCAGGGCTCCACGTGGCGCAAGACACGCCTCAGCACGCCCTGCGACCCCCAGTCCGCCTGGCCCCCCGTCTGGTTCGACAGCGGCAGCGGCAGCAGCAGCGGCAGCAGTTGCAACACCAGCCCCGGCGCCAGCATCAGCAGGAGCACACGCGATCTTAACAGCAGCGCTGCGTCGGAGCCGGCCGCAGACGTTGCCTCCTCATTCACCTCCTCTGCTGCAGCCGCCACTGCTGCTGCAGCCGCCTCTGCCGCAGCCTCCTCATCCTATGAAGTCAAGTACTGGTGAGTTGCGCACTCCTCGTGCACCCAGCACAACGCGTAGGTTCGCCGCGTCTCGGCCGAGCACAAGACAAGACAGCTGCAACGGAACCCCCCGCAATTCGCGATTATCGTATCAACGTGTCTCAACACTTTCACACACGTGTGCACACTCGCAGGTACGACGTGCAGCGGCTGCACTGGCACGGCAAGCTCGGCAACCTGGTGCTGCTGCCCGCCACCGCCGCCACCGCCTCCGCCGCCGCCGCCGCCACCGCCTCCACTGCTCCCAGCCCTCCATCCTCCTCCAAGTCCTCAGCGTCGCCCTTGACGCAATCTGCTGCTGCTCCCCTCGCGGCATCCGCAGCGTTAGCACCGGCGCCAGCCGCCGCAACGACAGCCACCACCTCCTCCTCCGGCTCCTCTCTCCACCAGCAGCACCACCAGCACCACCACCCCAACGACTACGACGCCAAGGCGGCGCAGTGGCGGGCTGCGGGCGCCGGGGCGCGGCTGCCCGGCTTTACGGGGCCGCTGCTACAGCCGGGGGCGGGGCGCTACAGCCGCTTCCGCTTCTGCTATGACGAGTGCCGGCAGCGCCACCAGGGTGAGTCGGCGGCGTGGCTGCAGGGTAGGGCCACGCGCCACACTCTTGTCTTCTAGTACGGTATGCCCTGACAACCTCGCCACCTCAATGCATGCCCATTTCTCTCGTACAATCGCACGCCATCAACGTGTGTGTGTGTGTGTGGGGGGGGGGTGTTGCTCGCACCCCCCAGACCTGCTGGACCGACTGACCGCCGTGTTCGACCTGTGAGGAGAAGAGGTGTGGAACCCCGGCGAGCCTCGTAAGGCTATGCCGGACTGGCTGGCTGACTGGGTGCGGTGTCGTCGTAGGTGGGGTAGGCATGTAGGATGCGGCCACCGGCGCAGCAGCTGGGTTGCAGCAGTTAGTTGAGTAGTCGTGTAGACGTATAGTGCAATGCAACGTAGGCAAAACAGCACTGCAGCAGTTAAGGGGTGGCGCGTTTGAGGTGTTGCAGGTGAGTTTGGCTCTGGTGTTGATTAGCGTTGCTGTATCGTCGTAGATGGGTAGGCACGCGGGATGCACGATGCAGCGGCCGTGTGAGTGGGGGGGCATGGCATGGACGTGCAACGGTTACGTCCAACGATGAAGCAAACACGAGGTACGCAGCGCTTACACAGCCTAGCTCACTAACAAACAAACTTGCTGGAGAGAAGCTGGGGCGACGCTGTTGTATTCTCGGTTGGGCAGGTATGCTTGGTTGGGCAGGTTTCAGAGGCGCCGGTTGAGCGAGTAAGCAGCATCAGAGACTTGAATGAGGCGCGTGAAGAGTACGGAGCAAAGGGGTTCAGGCTGCAGTAGTTGTGTCAGGTGGCGGAGGTGTAGGCGGTGAGGTGGCCAGCCATACCGTAGTACCCGTGGCGGGTAAAAAGGGGGGTGCGAGGCCCAAGCAGGCCGTCGATGTATCTGCTGCATGCGCACCCGGACGGCCATGAAGGTGTGAGAGTAAAGCCATGTTATGTCGGTGAGTCCGCGAGTCACAGTTGAGAATGTCACACGCCGTGCCTCGTCTCGACCGGACATGGGGAGGGGCGGCGTGGGGTTGGGGTAACTGGGGCATGGATGGCCGGATGGGGGGTCCCGAAAGGGCGGAAAGGCGCCGGTGCACCGAACTCCTGCGTCACAGCTAATACCGTTTCCACAGCTAACTCATATCGACCTCAAAGATGAGCAAGAAGAACAATAAAGGGACAAAGCGGAAGGCGCATGACTTTGACCTGCAAAGAGAGAAAGCGGAGGCCGAGAAGCGGGCGGCCAAGTTAGCGAAGCAACAGAATGCTGGTGTGAAGAAAGTGAAGAAATCAAAGGGCGTCCGCATTCGGAAGGTGAGGGGCAAATAGATGGAAATTCGGCGGCTGTGTGCGCAGCGCTGGGGCGACCGCGACACAATTTATACAGGATTCAGAACAATAGCGGGCAGTATGAGGCTGAGCAACGGCCGCGGGCCAGGAACTGGGGCTTTCCACGTGGAGTGTTGCACTCTACGCAGCAGAAGCGGAAGCGGTCCGGGGCTTGCCCACCCAGGGCGCTTAGTGTCACTGCCGCTGCGCGCGCCCACATCAGCATCATGACATATGAGTTTTGGGGCAACGTTATGTGCGCAAGGGGCCTAGGGGATGGGGAGGGCCTGGACAGAGCGAGACAATGCACGCTCGCTCACAGGTTGCAAACACACCCGCCGACCGCGTGCAAGGCCTTACCCCAGCTCTCCATCACTCGACCTCCCACACTCTTGTCCGCACCTCTCCCGGCCTTCACCACCCCCTCTCACCATGCCCACACGCCCAGCCCGGCCTGGCCTTCCTTACCTGACCCCAACCCGCATCGTTAACTACACCCCCACACTCCACAGGGTGTGGTGCTCAAGGGCATCAAGGTGGTGGACGCGGAGAGCAAGCAGAAGGTGCGCAAGGAGCTTGCCAAGGCCGCGCGCGTCAAGGCCCGGTCGCGCATGGACGTGGACGACGGGGCGGCGGCGGCGGCTGCCGGCAGCGGCCGCGCGGGTGCCAAGAAGCGCAGTGCGCGTGTGGTCGTGCCCAAGGCCAAGGCGGGCAAGGCGGGAGCGGGCAGCAGCAAGGCGGCGGCGGGTGATGAGATGCAGGAGTAGAGGCGACTTGGCAGGGCTGGGTATGTCTGGTGGTGCGTGGGGGCGGGAGAGCTTGCGACGGGGGTGGGTCCTCGTTGGGCTGCGGTAATGCGCCCGCCGCACGAACGTGTTGGACGGTATGGTGTGCGCGTGTGGAGACGACGTGAAGGGGAGCAAAAACGTGGCATGACTTAACGTTATCGATTAATGATTCCTAAGTGCCACGTCGGATGTTAAGATGGAGGTTACTGGAGGATGGCGGGCTCGACCAATGGGCGTTGACAAATAGTGGGTCCCTGCACCAGTCGGGCCCGGGGGTGCAGGCACTGCCGGTGAGCTGCCGCTGCCATCGTCTGTGGGTGTTTGTTGCGCACTTGAAAGGCGAGCAATGGCGTCGGCTTGCTGCAAGGTGTTTTACTGCGTTGTCTCAGGGACGGGAGCAGCTTGCTCGGTGGCTACTGGCGCGCTGGCCAGGCCACCCGTGACACAGTGCGACCACGCGCGTGAAGACAAGGGCCGAGGCAGTACAGGGAGCGGTTGGCGCCCTATCAGCAGAGGCAGCGGCAGTGGCAGCGGTCGCGACGGGATGAGAAGCACTACCCTGCTGAACACCGCGCGTGGCAAACGCCGCGCCACACCACTGCATCCCCGCGCACGGACTTGTCGCCATCCTTCCGGCATAATTGGAACCATTAGTGATTTGCAGGGACACCATTCACCACAACGATTTACGCGCATCCGTCCCACACGCTGGCGTCAAATCACCACCACCCCACCTGCACCGCCACTGCCACGCAGGACTCGCCGGCGCAAGCTTCGATGTTCCGTGGTGGTCCTCGGCGCCTCTCCTCGTGCCGCCTGGCCCGCCGTCGTCTCCACCGGCGGCCTTGCTGGCTCTGCAGATAGTTAGGTTGCGGGTGCCGTTCGTAGCATGCCGGTTCAGGGACCGTTAGGCAGCAGGTGACGCTGGTCGGGTAGTCCCGGGTGTCGGGTTGTGAGTGCCCGGGCGGCTGTTGCCCGGGCGCCCGGGCGGCTGGTGCGCCTGTTCGCCTCCGGGCGCGCGCGTGCCTGTTTGGTGGGTCGGTCTAGTTCGCTGGTGGGGCGGGTGGAGGGCGGTGTGCCCGTGGCGAGGTGTTGTGGTGTACTGGTGGTTTGGTCAGTTGGCTCGCCCCCCAAAGGGGGGCGACAGCCATAGTCCTCGGCAAGAACCTTACATTAGGGTTGTTTGTAGTTGTTACTATTTCACCAAATCCTGTAGGGAATAGAGGCTGTAACGGAGTATTTGCCAAGTGCAAAAACCCTTGAAGGCATGCGACACAGAAAAACTAGTATGTAAAGTGCACCGTCCAGGCCATGAGGCCACCGCCGCTCAAAAAGCCATAAGAGCCCAGTCAAAAGTTGAAAGCAAAAGCCACAAAGCGGAATCCTCAACCTGTGTTAATCCGTGCCCTGCCTGTGCCGTGTCGCCTCCTGTCTCCTCCTGCCTCCCCCTGCCTCCTGTCGTCTCCTGACTCCTGTCACCTCCTGTAGCTGTGTCCTGGTGCTGCATCCTGCCCCCCTCTCCTGCCAGTTCAACACGCTGTTCGTGATGGAACATGGCAAGGGGCAGGAAAGCGTAGTCCCGATGTGTGTGGCTCCCACCCGTGCCCACATAAATGCGTAGCAAGAAGGGACAAGGCATTGGTGTGTGATGGGACATTGGCAAGGCAGGTTGGTAAGGTCGATGCGACCGCAATGGCTTCCGCCCCTCCCCCTTCGGGGGAAGGGGCAAGCCAACCGAGCCGGAAACCTCCCAGCTTCGCAGCGCGATGGCTCGCCCTTTGTGGGGCTGCAAAGTCAGGCAATGTATAGTATAGGCAAGGCATTGGTGCGCTGTTCAACACGCTGTTATAACTCCTTCCAGCTGCATGCCGCGCGTTTCAATCCCAAACTATACATTGCCTGACTTTGCAGCCCCACAAAGGGCGAGCCATCGCGCTGCGAAGCTGGGAGGTTTCCGGCTCGGTTGGCTTGCCCCTTCCCCCGAAGGGGGAGGGGCGGAAGCCATTGCGGTCGCATCGAGTCCCAGGCGGGGCCCCCTCGGTTATTCCAGTTTTATGTGCAGTTACGCCGAGAAACCCGAACGTAGCCAGAATTCTTGTGCAAATAATACGCCATTCAATTTGTCCTAAGCGATGCATAACTTTGCGGAAACGCAAGGAAGACGTCAGACTAGAGGCGAAGGGATTGGAGGATCCCGGCGCCGATAGCGCCATCGGGTTGCAATTCTTGTCAGCAGACGATGGCACCTCAAGGCAATAAACATTTCACAAGACATTGTAAGTGCGAAGCGCATGCGCCCTCGCCGATCGGCAAAAGCAGCGACGCCGGTTGCTTCATCTCAATGGATCAGCAGCGCAGATTTTGTGGTATCAACAGTGCATACTATCGTGGTGACGATTTCGCGAAATCATGTGCAACATCTCGGGGCCCCCCCACCCCCACCCGCCCCCGCCCCCGCCCCCCCCCCCCCCGCGCTCTCTCGCCTTGGCTCGTACAGTCCGGGCACCGGGCATCCCTCCCCCCGCACCCCCCTCCCACCCCGTTCGCAGAACTGCGACTGCGCGGAACTGGATGCTGGGAATGAGCCCATAGCCGATAGCTGGGATCGGGGGTTAATTCCCGTCATGCCGGGCCTGCAATGGTGCGCAATGCGACAGGGGGAGGGGGCAAGCCGGGGTACTGCGTAGCGGTAGGTGTTTCCCTTTGTGGTGCCTCGGCACTGACGTTTCCGGACATGGGCCTCCGCGCCAAGACATTGCGCGTCTGTGACGCCGACGAGACAAGGGGTGTCAGCTTTGTACAGCTGGAAAATGGGCTGAGCCCCTGATAGAGCAAGGGATGTGACGATGGGTACCGGCGACATGAACAGCACCCTTGCAAGCCCAGCGGGACTGGCAAAGGGGTATGCCAACGCCATGCCCGCCACGCGCGTAATTACGCCCTGTCCACACCACTCCACACATGACCCCGTGGTACCTCATTCCAAATCCCTCATAAGCACCACAAACGGCTAGCCGGGCTCGGGCTCTTGCTCCGGGGCCGCGACACAATTAAGGCGGGCTCGGCACGCATGGTTCGGCTGTTGCACAAAATTTCGACATTCTTGCCCCAAGACGCTTGTCGTAGACATATTTTGATGCATGGATGTAAGATATTCAGGGCCCGAGAGCTATACTCGCGGACTGAAGCAAGTCAAGATGTCCATGGACTCGCGAGGTCGCTTCTCGCTCCGGCCGAGTTTTCCCTTCCGCCTATTTTTCTACAATAGGGAATAGCAATTAATAATACGTGGCGCTCGCGGTTTGTGCCAGTATGGCACGCAGGCACGCAGGCAGGCACGGACAGGGGCAATCCTGGGGGGCTTCGCCCCCCCTGGTTTTGAGAAGGGGAGGGGCGAAGGACAGTCGGAGGGTTGGGGGCGAAGGCCAGTCGGGAGGCCGCTCGGGGGGCTCAGCCCAAAAATGTGTGGTGCTTGCGTTTGATGGGGATGTCGGCAGACCTACTGACGCACTACAGCTGACCTAAGCAACGCCAGGGACGCCATGGAGGCGCCACAGGGGATTGGCGCGGCCACGAAGGCCGGCCAGGAACTACTACCGACAAGGAGGGTCAGGGCGCCGAGGCGCCCTAACGCAACCAAGCGGAGTAGATTTAGCTGAGGAGAGATCCCCGAATGACCCCCATGCTCCTCGCCTCCGGAACCCCAGGCCCGGCTCACCGCAAACGCTAGCGCTGCTCACCTAAGCCGTGGGTCGGCGTCATAAGACTACCTCTTGCGAGTCCCTAAGCTGACAAGCTAGGGTGAGGCCGGTGGCGAGTCCGCTGTTGGCCCTACAAAGATAACCCCTCCAACATCATCTGACGCTAGGAATGGGTGCTGGTTCGGGACAAGGTCCCAGCGGCGCGGAGGCCGACGCAGACTCACAAACGCAGCTAGCCGTGACCAGAAGTCCGCAACCACCTCCACACCGATCCTTCGCACATGTCCCACACCGCCTGCGATAGCCCTGGTGGCGCCTGTACTACACCCAATCTTGGGTTTCGACCCCGCCCACAACCCCTCCTCCCTCCTCCCTCCACCCTCCACCCTCCTCCCTCCTCCCT
>NC_057009.1:8281708-8312912 GCF_000002595.2 Chlamydomonas reinhardtii | reverse complement strand
CCTCCTCCCTCCTCCCTCCTCCCTCCTCCCTCCTCCCTCCTCCCTCCTCCCTCCTCCCTCCTCCCTCCTCCCTCCTCCCTCCTCCCTCCTCCCTCCTCCCTCCTCCCTCCTCCCTCCTCCCTCCTCCCTCCTCCCTCCTCCCTCCTCCCTCCTCCCTCCTCCCTCCTCCCTCCTCCCTCCTCCCTTCAACAGTTTTCCGCAGTTCCTTGGCGTGCCCGTTATAAGTGCGGGGAAAGAAAATCATTTACAGGCGGTGCCCATTGCGAGCAGATATGGAAGCGAGCGTTGTCGTGAGGTTCTGGATTTAGCTTCCGTTTTTGTCGTAAGTTTGCTACGCAATGCACTTTTGGGTTTGTCTTATTAGTCTTTAATTTGTGACAATTCAAAATTTCGAAAAACCTTGCAACCGGTCGGACTCAGTGCCGCAACCGCGCGAATTCCCTACATCCCGACTCAGCCTAAACACATGAACACCCCATTATTGCTCCTTGACATACGTTGTGCCTTTGGATTGGGGCTCAGAGCGGTTCCGCGCCGGACATGCAGTGGTTGATTGGCTAACAAAGTCGCGCTCACCAGTCGCGCTCACCAGGACTGAGCATGTGAACCCGAAAGCTTGCTGAATGGTGTCATACAAATGGCTGCTTCTGATTCCGGCCTGTCCAGAGCCCTCCTGGTGTGCTGCCCTAGGACGCCCCTACATGCCGTGTGACAGTTTCAGATGTTCTTTTCCATGGCCGAGCCGCCATGTCTCTACATCGGGCCCTAGAACACTGCTTGTGCAAGAGTGTGAGCCGGCGCGAGACCCGTGGCCGAGACTCCACCCACATCCCACCGAGACCCCACATCCGCACCTGTCTTGCGACCCTTTGCGACCATGTTCCCACGTGCCTCCCCTTGCCCCGCCGACCGAGAAGCAGCACACCCAGACCGAGATCTTTTAACGTACTGTACTAGAACTCCTAGTACGCTGTATTATTGCGCGTATTATGGAGAGAGGGTCGCGTACTAGGCAACCCTGTTGGCGGGTCACGCACCCGGGTGCCTGGCTTGGCTTCGACTCACTGTGCGTGGAGTCGCTGGACTGAGGACCTGAGGGTGTGCAGCCAACCTGGTGGTGGTTTCCGGTCACAGGATGGATCCCCGTGGCTTAGGGCACTCGACGCCCCTTCCACGCTTGCAGGGTCGGGCTGTCTGTAACATCGCAATCATAAAGGCACAGAGAAAAAGTGGATGCAAGTAAGGATAAGGTACTGACAGGGCGGCAGAAAAAGAGCAACGCGCACGTTGCAGGCGCAATCCCGGTCGTACGCCATGACAGGCACAAAGGGCATGGAGCGTGAGTTGGCGGTAGGTGCGTGTTTGCGTGCAAGTCTGGATACGCGGTAGCAACTTAAAGAGGGCCCCTCCAGGAATTTCACCGGGAGCCCCCAAGCCTGCACTTGCTCCATGCACCATTAACATCATCTTTTGATGTGAGACTAATGCTCCAACTGCAGTGCGACCGTGAAGTGCGTCCCAGCTCAAGTGACTCGGCTGAGTTTCCATCGAATTTCCGCCGAGTTTCCGCCGAGTTCGTTCCCTGCGCCCCGCCCGCGCGTGCCCACCAGCGAACGGCACTCCAGCGAGTCCCGCCCGCGCTGCAGCCCAACTGTCAACCGTGTGAAACTGTGTGCGCCCAGAGGCAGCTTATGGAAACCGGGTCAGCCCCATGCGTCTCTCTGAGTTTACACGCAGCTCACACACGCAGCTTCCCAGACGGCGCGCGCACGACTATGCACTCCCACTCACGCGCCGCGCCAACCGCCACACCCGCCGTGCTCCACCGTGCCCAGACGCAGCTTCCCACACGCGTGCGCGCTTAACTGCCAGCTCCCACTCGCGCGCCTGCCGACTAGCATCAACTGCCCGTGTGCGTCACTACAGTCCGGTAGCTTCCGACTTCCGAGCCGGACCGCCGTACAACTACCTGCTCACACTCGCGCAGCTGCCAACTGCCACGCTACCTCCTGTACGGCTGAGGGGGATTGGGGTGCCGTACACGAATTAGTTGGGGGTTAGTCGGAGCTGTCCTAGAACCGCCATTATACTATTTTTTGCCGAGGCCAATGAGCTAGCACAAGCAAAAAGAAAAGCGTGATCATGAGCAGCGACCGCAACTGCTACGTTAATTACCTTTGACGAGGTAACCGCGCGCCAAGCTGCGCCACGCCGGCGTCCTAACGCTTGTGTATACGGCTGTCAGAGGCTGGGCTGGCGTAGACTGGCCGCAGACTACCAAGCGAAGGCTGCGATGCGTTGTGATAACGCGAACCCCAAGAGACCCACCTGGAACGCAGCCAGGAACGCAGCCAGGCATCCGCGGTGAGCCAGGAGTAGTACGTAAATGCAAGGACAAGAGGAAAGAGAACGGCAGAAAGGAGGGTGCAGCATGGCGGTTGTCAAAACGTTGAGGCCGGCGCAGAAAACAAACCAGGGTGGCTGCCTAGCTGCGGCCGGGCTGACGCGAAGGCTCACTGGCTGCTGTAAATGGTGAGCCGAGACCGGTATGAAAGGCTGGTGCCGGCCAGGCGAGTTGGGCATGAGGTGCCGCTGCATGGGGACATGACGCGGTGTAGGCCATGGGGTAACTGACGGGTGCGGACCGTAGTACGGCTCCCCATATGTGTGCGATGGGACAGTGGTAAGGCAGGTTAGCATACCACCGCACAGTATGTGGATGCTCAGCCGCAGCACGCAGCTAAGAATGTTGTGGCTAGGAGATTTCCTGCTGTTTGATTGATTGCTGGCTGTGCTTGTGCTCGGCAGCGGGACGTGGCTGGATGCATGGCGGGCCGTGCCTGTACGAGCCGGCCCCGACTACGTCCGGGACAGGGGGGGGGTAGAATCTTCCGAAACAGACCCCATGCTTCAAATGGATAGAGCTCAACGAGAAAATCACGAATCCGCTTTCAAAATCGAAAATGGGTTTCTGGATGCAAAGTTATGAATGCGGATGTTACAGAGGGGACAGTCCCAGCACCCGAAGACGCCGAGCCATCACATGCTATCAGGGCCCAACTTGACTCCACCAACCCCGACTTTGCTGCAAACCCTCCCGCGGGCAAAGTCCGTGTGACTCCGCGCACAGTGAGTCCTAGCCAAGCCTCAACCCGCCAGAGCCCCACCGCTGTGCCTCAACGTCACAAGCCTAGGCACAGGAGTGCCGGGAAACGTCTAGGCCGCAGGACACACGCACAGCGCACGCACTAACCAGGGCGCAAGCGTCCAGGTACTAGCACGGTCGCCCACGCGTGCATCCTGCCCACACACAAAGCCACCAACCACGCACAACCTCTCACGGCGAGGGAGGCGGGGAATCAGCGTCATACGGCAAGCGCAAAACCATGCCGTCACCAACAGCCCGAGATAGGAAAGGATGCTCAAACGGCACAACGTCCCAACCCTTTGGCCTGATACCCAAAGTCACAAACGTCTGGAGACGACCCCAGAAGTCAGCTACGACGAAGTTATGACCCCTCAAAGTGGCCGGTGGGTCGGTCGGTCGGGGGTCCCAAGAGGTTTTGCACAGGTTCGTGCCAAGTTTTGTTCATAGCGCTTCTGTCCTGCAGCGCGCGGCGCAATGGGTGCAGCTCACCGCCTCCTCCCGATCACCGCCTCCTCCTCCACTGCCGCCGCTGCGTCCTCCTCCTTCCCTGCCGCCACTGCCTCCTCCTCCTCTCCTGCCGCTTACACCTCTTCCTCTAGCCCTGCCGCCGCCTCCTCCTCTTCCCCTGTCCCTCCGCCGCCGCCGCTGCCGCCGCCGCCATCTCCTGCTCCTCCCCCGGTTCCCCTCGGGCACACGCCCGCACAGCAGGGGGAGTGTCCGCACATACATGCCGCAGGCATCGCTGGTCAGGATCCTTGTCGGCAGACGGGGGACATGTCCACATGTCCACATGTCGGTCGGTCAAAGTGTGTTCCCAAGGCGGATCATCTAACATAGCGATAGAGCTCACCAAGAGCAGTCCATTGGCACCAACCTGGCAAAAAACTAAGGGGTACTGAGGGGGTTTTGGGGGGTCGTACGGCAGGGGGGGGGCGGTCGGTCAGTCGGTCGGGGGGTCCGGGAGGTTTTGTGGCATGGGGTCAAAAGAATTTGTTCCTACCCGCCCCCCCCCTGTCCGGGAGATGAAGTAGACGCTTGCGGCCTCAGACTGAAGACGTGGCGTGGGCTCAGGGAGACTGGAGACGTGGCGTGGGCTCAGCTCAGCTTGTCGAAACTACCTCGACATAGCTTAGCAAGCGGATTACCGTACCGTAGTGTGGCGGTTTGGCAGGCTCCAGTGGTGTTACAGGCAGTTCAGGCATGGAAGCACGAGCGGCTGCAGTCTGAGCCAAGCACTTCCCAATCAGACAACAAGCAACCAGGCGTGCAGATGAGCAAGTACAAGCATTGGATGGGGCTGTGCGCGGAAGGAGCTGACCATGCAAGGGCACAGTAGAGCATTTACACTAGTTGCGCACCACAAGGCCTTGATGAGGTTCCGCCTATGCTGCTGGCCGCTTACTGCCAATGGCCTGTTACAATGCCCTCACTTTTATTCGTTCAAGTGACACCCCGCGATGCAGTCCCGCCCAGACGCCGGCGCTTCAAGTCAGCCCGCACGAACCCGCCAGCACCACCCAAACGAACACACCTATCGCATAGCCGCAACATGAAAGCACGGGAAGCACGCAGCAGCTGTTCCTGCCGCACTAATTGACCCAGGTCAACTCATGCGAGAACCAGGGACCCCCTGACAATCTGATACCGCCTACCACCACGCGCGCACACTAGTATTTGCTCAGGTGCTTTGGCCTGGACCGTATCCCATACAAGCACCTTCTGCCAACCTCGTCGCCTTTTCATTCCTAACCACATTTCGTGTACACCGTTGACGCAACGCACACCTGCAAGTAACCACGTCTGCAAGGTGTCATGGGTATGGACACTAAGTCTGCCAACGATACCATACCGTTCTGCCAGGTCAGTCTGTGAGCCGCGCAACTGCCGTACTGCACGTCTGCACGCACCATGGTCACCCGCCTTGTCGGCTTGTCCCCCTTCGTGACCCAGCCCGCACACGTGCCCGGCCGCGCTGCCGCTCCGGCCGTCTTATTATTCCACACAACACATGGATGAAACAGCACGGCAATCATCATTGTTGACGTCGCACCTGTCCCAATCTAGATGAAGACAGCGTCGAAAGCACACGCCGCCGACCCAAGCTCGGCCGCAAATGCGCGGCGTGGTTTGTTCCGGACGGGCTTCACCACCAACGCCTTTAGCTCTACACAAGCGCATTTACCTCTCGAATGCCAAACCCGGCACACGACGTGGCGCGCAAACATGAATCACCCGGCGGCCGTGCGCAAGCGAAAGGGCCACACACCCAGCTTGCTTTTGACCGCCACACAACACTCGCAAAACTGTCGGACGCGACGCACCTTGGCCGGATCCAGCGGGCACCACGATGGAGTACTACCGTACCACACGAAGCTTCACAGCCTTCAATAGCGGCCGCTAAAAAGGATGGGTATTAATATAAGGCCTCACCAGCAGCTTTGGACCCTACGGGGCTACGGGCTCAGACCCTGCCGTGACATGCACTGCAACGGCACACTCGCAAACGCAAAGCGGGCTGGGGCTCTGGGCCGCCCCCACCGCAGCGTACAACGGGTGGTTGGGGTTAGGGATGATCAGATGTACAAACGCTTTCTCCCACGACCCATGACCAACCCCATACTTGATGTAACTAAAGCGCACATAAACCGGAAGCTGGTGCGCGGTAGCAGCCGCGGCTCCACAGCCCCACACACATGCACACGCCTACGCGCCCGCACCCGCACCCGCCTCCACCTCCTCCAACAACAGCCCCTCCCCGCCTCCGCCTCCACCACCACCTCCACCACCCGCCGGCGCGGCCAGCGCTAGCCCGTACCCCATCACCTTACTTCCACCGCCCGCGCCCCCAACACCTCCCTCCCCGCTGCCTCCATCTCCCGCGCCCCCGCCTCCGCCCAGCCCCTCCCCGCCACACACGCCGCCTCCTCCTCCTCCGCCGCCCATGTAGGCTGCGGCGCTGGCCGAGGAAATGACGACCAGGCAGGGCCGCTGCTGCCACAGCCGCGCCACGGCGGAGGGCGCCAAGCCGCACTGCACTAACGTGATTCGCTCCAGGGAGGGCATGCACACCGCCAGGAACAGGGCCTGGTCGGGAAGCACGTGGCGCCTGTGCGGGGAGAGGGAGGGGGAGGCGCGTGCACATAGCTTTGAAGGGGAACAGAATGAGTGTGTCTGTATGTGTGCATGTGTGCTAGAGAGCACAAGGCAAGGAACACGCAGGACTGCACATGCGTGTGTGTGCCCGGGCCAGGAGTTGAGTGAGGGCGAGGTTTGCGTGATGCTGCGCCGCGAGGACGGGCCCGTGCGCTGCAAGCGGGCTCTGCCCCTCCACATCCGCGCCGCCCCGCCCCCGCCCCCACAAGGGCTGACTACCCCCACCCCCCACCCATTCGTCACACCCACCTGGACAGGTCAAGGTGCCTCAGAGCGCTCAGCCGTGCCAGTGCCGCCACTGTGAAGGGCCGCAGCGGCTCCTTGGCGGACACGGCCGTGGCGGTGGCCACAGCGCTGGCGGCCCAGCCCACGGCGCCCTCCAGCGGCGGCGGCGGCTCAGACATATCCAACTCACGCAGGTTGGGCAGCGCAGCCAGGGCCTGAGCGAGGAGTGGGTGAGGGTGGAGGCAGCGGTTAGGTAAACGCCGAGGAGGAGTTGTCTCAGGTCCGGAGAGAGAGGTAATCAAGGGCGTGAGCAGGCGAGCAGGCCTCAAACATCCCCCACCCCACCCTTCACACACCCTCCCCCAACCCCCCCCCCCCCACACACACACACCCTCCCCCACACGCACCCTCCCCATCCCAACCATTAGGTCAACGCCAAACCTCCTCCGCGCTCTGTGCACTGGTTCTGGGTCAAGGTTTCTTGAGGATTAGAGCCCCTGCCCCTGCCACCTCACCACCAGCCTCCCCCCCCCACCCGCCTGCTGCTCCTCACCTCCACCAGCTGGTACGGGACGCTGGGCAGGTTCCCCATCACCAGCCCCGTGAGGCCCGTGAGCCCCGGCAGCACGTGCAGGTACTTTGCCCAGTGCTCGTGCTGCGGGCTCAGCGCCAGCCGCCGCAGCCCGGGCAGCCGGCCCAGCGCCGCCACGCCCTCGTCCGTGACCCAGGAGGCGCGCAGGTCCAGGCAGCACAGGTTGGAGGCGGCGGCCAGCGCGGGCAGGCAGCGCGCTAGCTGCACGTTGTTGAAGGACCAGTTGCGCTGGATGTCCAGGACCTGGGAGGGAGGGTGGGGCGGGCGGGAGGGACATAAGTGCCAAACCCAAACAAACCGGGGGCGGAGGATGGGGATTAAGGATGGAGATGATGGGGAGGAGGTCAGAGGAGAGGGAGCGGTGGTGGGGGGGGAGGCTACGAACGTAGCGTTGCGGACGGCGCCTCGGCTTCTAGCTAGCCAGCGGAAGCTGCCCGAGGTGCGGTAGGGCTTCGGACACCTCGGAGGCCGAGTGACGGCACCGACCCAACCCCAATGGCACTCGCGCTCTATAAGCGAGGTTTCTATACCGGTAAGTCGCAGCGAAGTCGCGCGTTGCAGGTTGTCTTACGCATGCACCTATCAGTTCTGCGACGACCTCTTCTACGGCTAGAGCCTTGTTGGAACCAGCCGTAACAACCAGCCAACGGGCGACGAAGCAGCCCATGCAGTTCTCCATGCTGGCGCCAACGGTGTAGTACCCGCTGCTCCCATGGGATGTGGGTGCTTTAAACTCGTGGTTAAACCTGACTCCATTCCTCATTAACGGCCAAACCCCCACCCCCTTCACTTCTTGATTAATCATGAATGTAACCCCCACCCAACCACACGCACACACGGCCGCACCTGCAGCTCCTTGAGCGTGGGCAGCAGCACCGCCAGTGTGTCGCCGCTGACCTCCACCGTGTCCCGAAGCACCAGGCGGCTCAGACACGTCAGCGCCGACAGCTGCCGCACACCCGCATCAGTCACCTGTGCACGGGGGCGAGGGGTGCGCACACGGCACGGCATGGACGTACGAGGTCAGGGGGGGGGTTACATTCATGACTATTTAAGGAGTGAAGGCGTAGCCAGGTACAGTACGTTGTGACCAACGTCCAGGGGGGCGACGTGCATGGGCACCGGACCATCGGGGTAGGCACGCGATATCACTTGTAGGTGCCGCGAACCTGCACATGTGCGCATGCCCTTGCTTTCCACCCTCACCACACCAGCCAGACATACCCCGGCCCCATCTGGCCATCCCCGCTAGCCTCCCATCCCCATCGGCCTAAGCCCCCATCCGCCGCGCCCCCGTCCCCCGCGCCCACCTCCTCCCGCACAAGGCTGAGAGACCGCAGTCCCGGCAGCAGCCGCGCCGCAGAGCCCAGCCCCTCGTCCCACACGCGCGTGTGCCCCAGCTCCAGCCCTCGCAGCGCCGTGAGCGCCGCCAGCGGCAGCAGCCCCTTGTCGCTGAGCCGCACCACGCCGTGCAGGGACAGGTACTGCAGCAGCCGCAGGCCGCGCAGCGACTCCACGCCCTGTGCGCGGTCGCGGTGGCGTTTGCATGATTGCGGGGAGGCGCGCGAGCGGCACATGCAGGCCGGGCGGGCACTTGAGTACAGCTTACCACACCGCCCGCCCGCAAAAAGCAAAACACCCCCCCCCGCACTCCCCCAAGCGCCTCGCGCCTCCTCACCTGGTTGGTCAGCTTGCGGCAGCCGCGCAGTGAGAGGCAGGTCAGCCCGGTCAGCGTCGACAGCGGCACCAGGCCGCGGTTGAGCGCTCATCAGCGCTCGCCTGGTTGCGCACCCGCAGCCCTGCAGTCCGCGCCCACGCAGCTGATCCACTTATCGGACAGCAGCTGCGCCGCGCTTGACCGCTGCTGCGTAGGGCGCATGAGCAGTGCACTCATGAACTCTTTGGCCGCGTCCGACAACTCCAGGCGCTCACACGCCTTCTCCACCAGTCGCCCGAGCTGGTAAATGTCTGACTTGCGCGTGTAGCGCCCGTTCACCAGCGTGACCCCCGTCTCCCATCCCGTCAGCTGAAAGCCTGTCGGCACCTCCGCGTCCGCAGCAGCGCTGCACTCCAGGTCGATCAGGAACCAGCGGCGAGGCTCCCGCGCACAGCACGCCACGTTGTCCCAGCGCAGGTCCCGGTGCACGAAGCCCGCCTGCAGCGGGCAGGCACAGGGACGGCGTTAGCTGACACCTCGCTGGCCCGCACCGGCGTCAGTTGACAGCTTTCTTGCCGGCTGGCACACAACACGCCGCCACGCGTTCATCAGGGCGTACCAGCAGCTCTTATCATCGATGCATCGATGGATGCATGGCAGCACATACCGACCTGTATGCGCACTTCCATATGCATAATGGCTGCTTGCGACGATCGTGCCCTAGCTCCGTAGCTCTTGAATGAGGCGGACCCACCTACCGCAAATGTCCCGCGGATGACCGTGTACCCCAGCCAGCCGCACCTACCTCATGCAGGGCCGCCAGCCCATGAAGCAGACCATGGATCATGTCCCGCGCCTCCATCTCATTGCGAGGCAGCGCGTCGCCAGAACGCAGCCCCACAGGCGCCAGGTCCACCTGCGAAGTTAGTTCATGACCCAAACACAGGTGAACCAGCCCCTCATGACTCTGGACGCGCAGCGGGTAACCGCCACCCCCAGCTGGGCTGGTATTTACACACACACCCCAGCTCAATCACCGCAACGACATCGTGAGAACGAACTCACCGAGTAAGTGTTGTCTTTCTCGTCCGAGGGTCCTCGCACTGCGTGCACCAGGCCCTGCTGCCCAACAGTAGCCCGGTACAGGCGCTGCATGTCGCTGAGGCTGACGCCGCACCAGGCGGCAAAGCGTTCCCACGGGACCACCCGCTTGCGCAGCGTCAGCTCATCGGTGCGGAAGTACCTGCAACAGCAGCAGGCCCAAACAAGCTCGCTCACAATCATGCCGTCGAGGTACTGCTGCCGCTGTTGCCGTTGCGGCTGCGTGCAGAACAACATTGATAACACACGCACAGCATGCAGATAGACTCACACAGAGCGAGTGAACCCAGCAATGGGGTGCTTGGCTGACCGCTCCTGGGCCGCGGGCAGCACGTACTGCGGGTAGCAGGCACGCTGCGCCTTCAGCAGCTGGTAGAACTTGACAGTTGCCATGACAGCCTGCAATTCCCACGGGGAAACAGCAGGGTCAGTGATTGGGCGTGTCCTCCATTGTAGGAAAGCAGTAAGCAAGTGATTGGCGTGTCGTCCATTGTAGGAAAGCAGTAAGCAAGACCTGGCTAGGGGCACCGGATTGCTAGACCACAGGCATAGGACCCGGGGCCCACCCACCCGGGCGCGGTCGGTTGGCTTGGTGAGGTCATACGTGGGGCTCATCGGGTGCGGCGTGGTCGTTAGGCCGCCCTCGGCTAGGATGGCGTAGAACTGGAGCTTGGCACCAGCTGCCGCGAAGCAGGGCAGGTACTTGATGCTGCGGCGGATGGCGGACGTTACAGACAACACGCACGTACGCTCAGTGCGAGGATTGACACGTGTGAGCCTAGGCTCACGGGCTAGGCTGCTCAATCTTCTTCATCTTTTCGTCACATTCATCACAGGGGCACGCAAAGACCTTCCATATCTCACTTTCCATAGTACAGGGGCGTCCAAATAGCGGTTTTTTTGTGCAGGTCATTGACTGCCTCATGCAAGAGGCCCGGTGCCTTGTCCTCCCATTTTGCCAGAAGACGCCCGCCGGCTTGGTCCCGCAGCACGCCATCCGGCCGCAGCGAGCTGCCGCTTGGTGATGTAACAGTCATCATCGAGCTCGAGTCCTGTTGATCTCGCTCCACCACCAACCCTGGAACCAATGGCGTCGAATGAAAGGAAATCCGAGCATCGAATCCAAAAAAATGCGTGTACGCTTGAAAGGCCAAAAGCCTGAGCACCGCCAGCCATTCAAATTGTCACCCATCCCCAAACGTACCTCGTGGCGGCCCGCCCTATCTGCAACATCCCAACTCAACCCGCCCCGCTCCTGCTTCGGTCCGCCCCTGTCCCTGCTTTGGTACATCCCTACCCGTCCCACCCCGCCCCATCTTACCAATGCACGATTTGTCCGGCAGCGCAACGTCCAGCGCTACCAGGAGAGTCACAACCACTGTGTTCTCTATGATGACCGTGAACATCTCAGTCACACCCTGGGCCAGCGGTCCCGACAGACTGTGGTTGAACGCACTTGCCAAGTCGCCCTTGGCGGCCGTGAAGTGCTCGTGGGGCGCGCTGGGCAACTTGCCGCAGACAGGGATGGGAGCAGCAGGCGGCGAGGTCATGAAGTTGTACAGGGCGTCCACTTCAGGAGGCGCCGGTAGGTCAGGACCAAGCAGCTGCTCGGCGAGGGCGGAAGAAGGGTCTGCGTGTGTTGGGCGATAGGGCACAAACAGTGAGGACGTGGCACAGTTGGCACACTGTGTTGACGATGGGGCCGTGACGCGTTGTGAGCGAGCAGCACGTGTCGGTCAATGCCAAAAGCCAAAATGGCCTCCATGCACGCGCCCTCGTCCCCTCCCTCAACGGCATCGTGGACGTGCTCACTGGCGGCCTCAGGCAGCAAGCATAGGGCAGGACTGCACGGCAGCTTGTCACTGATAAAACAAACCCGCCCACCCACAACGGAAGCGGTAGATCCCCGCAGCTACCATATTACTGCAGTCCTCTTCTGAGATGGACTCTTTCACCAAGGCCATGCGTGTATACACCACAGGTCCAAACGTGCATGCTCATTACAATGCGCCGCACGAGGTGATTTCCTGGGTCACCATAAACACGAGTACCAACTCACCCGCGGAGTCACTCTCCGCCGCCACGGCTGCACGAAAAAAGAAGCATTCGGGGAGAAAACGGAGAAAATTAGCCGGAGAGACATGTGGTGGTCAAGCGTGTGGTGGTGGGTTTAGGGCTGGTGACGGTGGTGGTGCAGTCCAGGTACCGAGCCAACCGGACCCCCAAATCAAACCACCCTGAACGCCCCCATACGGCACTGGCGCAATCATTACATAGCATAGAGACGCTCGCACGCTTGCCATCCAGCCAGATTCTCCTCCAATACGAACAGTGGTCTCGTGCCCCACGCGTCGCCACACTCGCGCGCCGCCCCTTTCCTCCCCTCCCAACACCTCACCGTTCAGCTGCTCCTCTTTCTTGAGCAGTTGTAGCTTCTCCTCACGCAGCTGCTCCTCCCTCTTACGCAGCTGCTCCTCCCTCTTACGCAGCTGCTCCTCCCTCTTGCTCAGCCGTTCAAGATCCTTCTGAGCAGTTATCAACCTAGCGTTGCGCAACTGCAGCTCCGCAACCAGCGCCGACCGCTCCTGCTCGCTGATTTCTGGACGCTTGAGCTGCTCTGCTGTTTCGTCAACTTTTGCTTGAGCTTCATCCCTAGCTGACGTTGCGGTCTGCACTGCGTCCTCAGCCGTAAGCACTTGCGCGTCGGCATCATCTATCTGTCTTGTGACGTGGTCGATCTCAGACTGAATGTCAGCGGAGTCGCGCACGCGTTTGGACATTTTCGCGGTGCTTGAAGTTGCTGTATCAAGTTGAAATCAGAACTCATATTATGCAGCGCAGATATTCAGCAGCAGTTCTCTCTGGCCGCAGCTAAGGCTCTCATCGCCCATCGGGCCAATGGCCCTACTAGGGAGACGGGCCAATAGCCCCATGCCACTACATCTCACCAGCTTAACTGGTACGTGTAGCGAGCGAAGGCAACAACAGGTGTCAGGCCATTGGCCCTATCGCGCTTGGAAACCGGCCGACCGTCCGCCGCGCGAAGTTTCGCCCACAAGCCAGTAGCCCTATTCACATAGCGTTGACTGAAATCACATAGCGCTGACCGCGGCAACAACGCTTCGCGTCAACAACAAGCATTCTGAGAATTCGAGCCTCGCGCCCTCGCACCCGCACCGAACCGCCTCCTGCGCACGGAACCTAGCCTAGGCTGACTAGTGATGACTACGTAGCGAGTGGCCGGCTGCGGCGGAGCTGTGTCGCGA
This sequence comes from Chlamydomonas reinhardtii, assembly GCF_000002595.2. Taxonomy (NCBI): domain Eukaryota; kingdom Viridiplantae; phylum Chlorophyta; class Chlorophyceae; order Chlamydomonadales; family Chlamydomonadaceae; genus Chlamydomonas; species Chlamydomonas reinhardtii. The sequence goes on along the minus strand of NC_057009.1, from coordinate 8,299,770 downwards.
AAGTCAAACAATTATGACCCGTCCGGTGTCGGCCGACAAGGCGACACAGCAAGCGCTTGACGTGCAGTATTACAACTGGTTCCATGGATACCTCGTTCGGGGTGGAGTGCGAGACCACATGGTCGTTGTCGGAGCTCACAGACATCGCCTGGACCCTGCTGGAGTACTGCTAAAGGCCTTCCGCATGCTTGAGGTCAGTAGTGGATTGTTTGGGATGCGGGGTGCGTGTGCGTTCACGGCCCACTCCACTCCCCTCGTACGTGTCTCTCCCCCCGGGACTCACTCCGGCCTTGGCCGTCCTACCCTACCTTCTTCCCTTGGCGCAGAAAGAATGGCCCGCGGTCGGTGACCCCCTTCCCGACCATCTCGACCATGCCCTGCATGCTGGTGTACAAAGCATTACCAAACAGTCCTATCCCAGCGTGTCTGATTCTACGGTCGAGCTGGTTGTGCAGAAGTTCATGGCCGCTGTTGGCGTCCAGACCAGAAGCGTACTCGTCACAGTAGGCAATTACGTGCGCGACATGCCCGAGGGGGACCGCAACGTCCTTATGAACAGGGCGCGTGGGGATGTCCTTATAAGAGCAGTAGCGTATGCGGTCGGCCCTGACTCCCCGGACCACTACCAGCCGGGCCAGTTAGCGCAGCAGGCCGCTGCTTTGCGCGAGGCGCAAGCCGGCATCTTCAGCAATTCGCCACCATCTAAGGAGGAAGCCTACTATCACACCCCGTTCCTTGGTGAGTACCCCGCTATTAGGTCCTGCACGCCCTGTGTCTTGAGCAATCATGAACTGACCCCGCACCGACTGTCCACTCGCAGCGGAGTGCTTGGCCGGTAGTGGTGGCAGTGAGGCCTGCAGCGGCGGTGGCGGCGAGGCCTGTAGTGGCGGGGACACAGCAAGCTGCGGCGATGCCGGTGCAGGAGGTGGGCAGGGCGGTGGCGGTCACCACACGGCCGCCCGTGCCGCGCAACGGCAGCTGTCTAGCTACCCACGTCCGCCGCTGGCGCCACTGGGCACTTCGGCAGCAGCAGCCGGACGCAAGCCCACACGTCTTCTAGCCGGGCCCAACTTGCAACTTCCATCAGCTCTCGAGTTGGCTGCAGCGGCGGCACGCGGTCCAGGTGTCGCAACGGCACCTAGAGCACCTCCGCAAGTGCAGCAACAGCCCGGGGGATCCAGTAGCAGATGGAGCTTGCAATCAGAGGTCCAGGGCCTCCCCAACCAGCACTCTGGCGGCGGCGCGGGCTTAGAAGGGTCCGGCGCTGCTGCCGGTAGCATGGGCGATCCGCCGCCGCTGCCGTACCCGCCGCATCAGCAGCACCAGCACCACCACCAGCACTCTGGCGGCGGCACGGGCTTAGAAGGGTCCGGCGCTGCTGCCGGTAGCATGGGCGATGGCGCACGGCCGCCGCCGCTGCCGTACCCGCCGCATCAGCAGCACCAGCACCACCACCAGCACTCTGGCGGCGGCACGGGCTTAGAAGGGTCCGGCGCTGCTGCCGGTAGCATGGGCGATGGCGCACGGCCGCCGCCACTGCCGTACCCGCCGCATCAGCAGCACCAGCACCACCAGCAGCACTCTGGCAGCGGCGGGGGCCTAGAAGGGTCCGGCGCTGCTGCCGGTGGCATGGGCGATGGCACACGGCCGCCGCCGCTGCCGTACCCGCCGCATCAGCAGCACCAGCACCACCAGCAGCACTCTGGCAGCGGCGGGGGCCTAGAAGGGTCCGGCGCTGCTGCCGGTGGCATGGGCGATGGCACACGGCCGCCGCCGCTGCCGTACCCGCATCAGCAGCACCACCACCAGCACTCTGGCAGCGGCGGGGGCCTAGAAGGGTCCGGCGCTGCTGCCGGTGGCATGGTCGATGGCGCATGGCCGCCGCCGCTGCCATACCCACCGCATCAGCAGCACCAGCACCACCAGCACTCTGGCGGCGGCGGGGGCCTAGAAGGGTCCGGCGCTGCTGCCGGTAGCATGGGCGATGGCGCACGGCCGCCGCCGCTGCCGTACCCGCCGCATCAGCAGCACCAGCACCACCAGCACTCTGGTGGCGGGGGCCTAGAAGGGTCCGGCGCTGCTGCCGGTAGCATGGGCGATGGCGCACGGCCGCCGCCGCTGCCGTACCCGCCGCATCAGCAGCACCAGCACCACCAGCACTCTGGCGGCGGCGGGGGGCGTGAAGGGTCCGGCGCTGCTGCCGGTGGCATGGGCGATGGCGCACGGCCGCCGCCGCTGCCGTACCCGCCGCATCAGCAGCACCAGCACCACCAGCACTCTGGTGGCGGCGCGGGGTGTGAAGGGTCCGGCGCTGCTACCGGTAGCATGGGCGATGGCGCATGGCCGCCGCCGCTGCCGTACCCGCCGCATCAGCAGCACCAGCACCACCAGCACGCTGGTGGCGGCGCGGGGCGTGAAGGGTCCGGCGCTGCTGCCGGTGGCATGGGCGATGGTGCATGCCCGCCGCCGCTGCCGTACCCGCCGCATCAGCAGCACCAGCACCACCAGCACTCTGGTGGCGGCGCGGGGTGTGAAGGGTCCGGCGCTGCTGCCGGTGGCATGGGCGATGGCGCATGGCAGCCGCCGCTGCCGTACCCGCCGCATCAGCAGCACCAGCACCACCACCAGCACTCTGGCGGCGGCACGGGCTTAGAAGGGTCCGGCGCTGCTGCCGGTAGCATGGGCGATGGCGCACGGCCGCTGCCGCTGCCGTACCCGCCGCATCAGCAGCACCAGCACCACCAGTACTCTGGTGGCGGCGGGGGCCTAGAAGGGTCCGGCGCTGCTGCCGGTAGCATGGGTGATGGCGCACGGCCGCCGCCGCTGCCATACCCGCCGCATCAGCAGCACCACCAGCACTCTGGTGGCGGCAGGGGGCTAGAACGGGTTGGCTCTGCCACTCTTGGCATGGGTGATGGCGCACCGCTGGCACCGCTGCTACACCCCCTGCATCAGCAGCAACAAGAGCCGCAGCACCAGCGCCACTCGCACTCCGGCAGCGGCTTGAGGGAAGGTGGTGGAACACAGCAGATGGGGCAGTCAGCGAAAGGCCCATGGTCCAAACCCTCGATCTCCAGCGTGTCAAAGTCGTCTAGCCCCGCATTTGCTCGCAGGTACGCGTACCACGCGGACGCAAACTGCGAGGTCGAGATCGGTGGGCGGGATATGCCACCTGCGGAACCAATCACGCCACCATCAGCACGTGACCAAACTGGATGCTGTGTACAGCTTAACAATGCTCACGCCCATCCCGTTGCACTGAAATGCGCAAAACTCCCTTGGACAGTCAGGCGTACCATCGGCGGCGCGCTGGTGAAAGCTCCGGTGCTCGAGCTGGTCCACAAAGTCTGTACGCATGCAGGGCAAGAATGCAGTAGTTATCAGCTCGCGTTTAAGGGTCGTGTACGTGCCCCCGCCTCCTGGCCGCACCTGTCATAGACAGGCCGCTGTCGATGCCCAGATACTCGTACATCTGCAGTACGTTCAGGTCATACCAAACCACCGGCCGCTTGGGGCTGCTAGGGAAGCAGCCCAGCTGGACAGGGCCGGGGGTGAAGGAAGCTCGGCAACCCAGGCAGATGACCTGGCGCACGTTTACGGTTCCGCTGCCAAGGAGGCCGACATAGCACAGCTCCCGCTGATCTGAGTGTGTGAAGGCCTCCAAACCAACACCCGTTTTGGCGGCGGCGGCAGCGCACTCCTGCAGATGCGTATCACACCACTGGCTGCAGAGCTGTAGAACGCCCTGCTGCACGCAGGTGACTACTGCCTGGGCCCGATTGTACTGGAACACGTCAATCGCAGCAGCCCAGATTCTGGAGTCGGCCTGCATGTCCGGGCACGCCTGCGCCCACGCTTCTGATTCCCGTGCCTTCCTCTCTGCCCACGCACGTCTGTCGTGTTCCACGTCACTATCAGAGCTATGACCACCCTCCTCGTCGCTGTCTGGGTTCTGCTGCATTTCGGTTTCATCTTCAGAGGGTGACGCCAGCGCCGGCGCCAGTGCACGAGGGAGACGGGCGCGTGGCACCACGGCCACCCGTGAGGGCTTTGCATGTTGGGGCGCCGCGTGACGCACAGCGGCTGTGCTAGTGACGCGAATGCTGTTGGTCAAGCGGCGTCGGGGAGGTTCAGACCCTGACGCAAGTCCGTAAGCCATCCTTGACGCCGACAGCTCCGCCGCAGCCGGCCACTCGCTACGTAGTCATCACTAGTCAGCCTAGGCTAGGTTCCGTGTGCAGGAGGCGGTTCGGTGCGGGTGCGAGGGCGCGAGGCTCGAATTCTCAGAATGCTTGTTGTTGACGCGAAGCGTTGTTGCCGCGGTCAGCGCTATGTGATTTCAGTCAACGCTATGTGAATAGGGCTACTGGCTTGTGGGCGAAACTTCGCGCGGCGGACGGTCGGCCGGTTTCCAAGCGCGATAGGGCCAATGGCCTGACACCTGTTGTTGCCGTCGCTCGCTACACGTACCAGTTAAGCTGGTGAGATGTAGTGGCATGGGGCTATTGGCCCGTCTCCCTAGTAGAACCATTGGCCCGATGGGCGATGAGAGCCTTAGCTGCTGGCCGAGCTGGCCCATGGCCCAAGTCGTCATCGGAAACCGAGACTTTAGCACTTAGCGCCTCCCATTTCTATGGCAATTTCCTTCTACGTGAAGAGAAACACACAATAACGTAGAGGCTTGCGGCAGCTGCATGCGATTGCTTTCGCCAGCCGCTGGCGCGTTTCTAGCGCGCAGGGAGGCACTTGGCATGCTTGATGACTAGGAATGCAGCTTGACCGCGTGTCAGGGGGCGAACCCGATGAGTGTTGTCAATTCACAGGCGCCCATGCACGCCCGTCAACGCGTAACAGATGGTTCGCCTGCCAGGGCGCACTGACGTTTGCTCTGCACGACTTGCATTGCGACCGCCCATCCTCACCAGCTGGGGTTTCTCAACCCCTTTTCTTTGGTTATCGTCCACGCCCTCCTGCGAACCTGATTTCCGCACGCTTGCAGCCGCGGTTTTATAATGCGGATGTTACAGAGGGGACAGTCCCAGCACCCGAAGACGCCGAGCCATCACATGCTATCAGGGCCCAACATGACTCCACCAACCCCGACTTTGCTGCAAACCCTCCCCCGGGCAAAGTCCGTGTGACTCCGCGCACAGTGAGTCCTAGCCAAGCCTCAACCCGCCAGAGCCCCACCGCTGTGCCTCAACGCCACAAGCCTAGGCACAGGAGTGCCGGGAAACGTCTAGGCCGCAGGACAGGGTTGCCTAGTACGCGACCCTCTCTCCATAATACGCGTATTAATACAGCGTACTAGGACGTCTAGTAGAGTACGTTAAAATACGGTGCATAATACGCTGGGCCAGGAAATCCTGGGGGGAAGCCGACGCAAACACGGCACGCGTGCCCGTGTGGTGAGCATACGTGGGGGTCACGCGCTAAGCGTCAGGACGCATCTGCTCGCGGGGGTTGAAGGGGGGTGCCACGGTGCGTGGCGTGTGTGTTTCGCCTCCACGTGAGATGGAGTGCGCGGTCCGCATGGATTTGCGAGGTATGATGAGTTGTATACTAGGTTAGCCCATGTATATGTGGGCGATGTAGTGGTCGCATGCATGAAGGTTGCGGTGTGCGCGTGCAGTGTGCCTGGGGCACGTGCGGGGTTGCATGGCCGCGGCTAGCCTGTGCACGTGCCATGGCACGTGAGAGGTCCCGTGCATCGCGTGTTGGCCTTGACCGGCCTGACCGGCCTGGACCGGCCTGGTCAAAGGGTCGTGTCGTACGTTGACTAGATGCCGTACAGTGACCCCGCTAGGGGGCTATATAAGGCGGAGTTTGGGCTAGGCTGTTCATACCAGACACACGCTCTGAGTACCTGGTCGATCCCGACCCCTGTCTCCCCTCTGTAAGTCATATGCTTGGCTTACTTGGCCCTTTCGCCCCTTGCGCCACTGTGCGCCAGCTTCTCCTTGGCTTCCCTTTGCGCCCGTGTGCGCCAGCCTCCCTTGGTTTCCCCTCGCGCCCCTGCGCGCCAGCCTTAGTGCCTAAGACCAGCTAACCCCAGCTTGGCAGCACGGCTCCTTTCCCCCCTCTCTCTCCAGCCCTTCCTCCGGGTTGGCTGCAGGCACGGCTTAGGCGGGTTTCGTGTCAGCCGTTGACACGCAGGTGGTTCCCGTGCTTGGTAACTTCCCAGTAACATTCCGCTACGCTTCCGCATCTCGATTAGTCTCGATTTCTCCTCCTTATCTCGGTAACTCTCTGGTCTGTCTTGGCCTCATCAATACAGTCTTATAACACCGGAGCAAACACAGAACGAGACCGTTGCAGTGGAAGCAGTGCTGCGCAGGCTTGTCACTCCGTCCCCACACGCGTGACAGGCGGTTTATAAGGTCCTTGGCCCCTCCATACACACCGCACCAAAAGTTTTAATTTTTGTGTGTGTACACCTTGTGTGTGTGTTGGGTTTTGTGGTATCGAGACGCGGGGAAACCCGGTCTCGTTCTCAGCTTCTTGTGCAGGCCTATCATCCGGCCCCGCACTCCGTGACGCACACGCCTGTGCCTCTCACAAAAACAGCTATCTAAGCCCCGCCCCGACCTTCGGTTGGTGCCTCCCTGCTCCTTCTCTATCCTCTCCCTTGGTTTCTTTCTCCCCCACCTCTATCGTCTCTCCGGTTGGGTTCTATCTCAACCTAAAGCTCACTGTGCAGGTCTCTTGCTCCGGTCCCGCACTCCGTGACGCACACGCCTGTGCCTCTCACAAAAACGGCTATCTAAGCCCCGCTCCGACCTTCGGTTGGTGCCTCCCTGCTCCTTCTCTATCCTCTCCCTTGGTTTCTTTCTCCTCCATGTCTATTGTCTCTCCGGTCGGGTTCTATCTCAGCCTAAAACTCACTGTGCAGGTCTCTTGCTCCGGCCCCGCACTCCGTGACGCACACGCCTGTGCCTCTCACAAAACCGGCCATCTGGGCCCTGCCATCTTCTAATTGGTATTTCCCGTCGTTCTCCATCTACCTCCTGGTTGATTACTTCCCAAACTGCGCCTCCGCCTCCCTGGTTTATCTACGAGCCACCTCGAACACCATCCGGTGCACTACGCCGTGTGAGACTCTACGCCGCAACCGCAATCTCGCGCCGTGTCTACTTCCACCTCTACCCTGCTTCCGTCAACATGGCCGACGAGCACTTCGGTGTCACCCCGTCTAGCGTGAACTCTATCCCTATCTTCGACCCCCGGCAGGACGATCCCCGCCAATGGCTTGATAAGATTGAGCGTCACGCTCGTGTATTCCAATGGTCCAAGGTCGACAAGTTGCTTGTCGCACGCTGCCGCCTGTCAGGCGATGCGCCGACCTGGGAATCAGGCATTGATGGTGACATGCTAGACATGCGGGATTGGCCCGAGTTCCGTGCCATGTTCCTTGAGCGCTTTGCGCCCCGCCTGGGAGAATTATTCAATCGCCATCCAACTGTCGAAAGGGTCGGAATGAAAGTGTCCGCCGGTATGCCGACCGCTACCGCAGTCTGGTGGCCCAGCTTAACATCAACCCGGCCTGCAACCCCACTTACATGTACAACTTCCTTCGTGGCCTACATCCCGATATCTATCAGCAGGTTTACCTCATGCGGCCCGCTAATTTGGATGATGCAATAACCAACGCAATCTACGTAGGGGAGGCCGGTGTTGGCCTCATGCGGTATACGGCCCCTGGTGAGTATGACCAAGACCATGTCACATGGCAAGAGCGCCTGCCCACCACTGGCACCAATATCGAGCGTTGCTCGAAGTTTGAGGCTCCCCGCTACGACAGGGCAACTGCAGACGGCCACCATGAAGACCGTCGCCATGAGCGCCGGCCCCGCCACGGCCCCCTGCCCGCTGCGATGGCTGCTGCCGCTGCGCCAGCTGCCGCATCCCTTGCATCTCGCATCGATCAGAGAAATGAAAGCTAGTGTGAATGCAAATGCATCGATCGATCACCTGCAGAAGCAAATTGCACGATTTACCGTCAATTTGCATGAGCTGACCCGAGGCTCAACCAGAACCCAAGCCTATGATGCTTCGCCCCAAGCCAACCTGTTTGAGTTAGCGCATGACACCAGTATGCCCGCCCACACGCAGCGTGTCTGCGAAGGCGCTACCCTGTCCCGCGAGCGTATCCCGCCTAAGGTTGTTGCTTGCGGCGCCGTGCGAAAGTTTCCCCCTCCGCATGATACCAGGCCCGCCTCACCAACATGCACCCCGGCTGCATGTGTCGCGCGCGCCGTTCCGCATCGCGAGCCCCGTGCCGCGGGGCCTGCCGCTGCCCTGCCCACAGAAGCGCATCTCGCCCTCTCACCAGTAGACGGTGCGCCGGCCTCCGCTCCCAGTAGCCTCCCTCCAGGTGCAGCCCGCGACCGTGGCCCTGCAGCATTTCGAGATAAGACCTTAGCTCCCCGGGCAACCAGCTCAGCAGGGGAACGGGCCGCGACCCCTGCGGCTGCGTACGAATCCCACGCCGTCTACTGCAAGCATGATTGCGCCGCTGGCCAGGGTTTGGGGCGTCCCGACCTCCGCATTACCCTTCCTCGCCGTGAGTCCACCCCCGGCCCCGGGGCCCTGACACCGGACCTACCTGGCGGTTTACGTCCAGAAGTTCAGGCGGACCAGGCCAGGCGGAATGCGATAGTGATGGAGCGAGGTACTGACCCTGCGGACGGTTCAGAGGGCAGCGCATGCCAAAGTGAGACCTACGACCTCCATGTTGGCCGCTTGCCAGCCACGGTGCCCTTGGACGAGTTTGATGCCGGCGGCCCGGCGCTGCGGTGCCAACCCCTTTGCGACACCCGCCAGCCCGCCACGGGCTCGGAGCCCCCTTTCCTGTTTGTTCTTGACGACCCTGTGCCACTGGAGCCGTCTCAGTTATGCCCACTGCCTTACGCACCTTGCATTACCCCAGACAACGGGCCGGCGGTCCATGGAAGAAGAGACGTCAGCCATGTGGACGAAGTGGCCTTGATACCAGCCGCCGCGAAGGGTAGTGCGGACCCTTGGTCCGACATCGCGTTGATTGAGTTCCTGAGGACGGGGAAAGCCCCACTTGAGTTATCATGCGGCAGGTTGGACCGCGGCGTCGCCCTGTGTGAGTCGGACCGCGTGCAACGCCGGGCAGCGCTTTACGAGTTGCAAGAGGATGTGCTCTTCCGTAAAGCTAGAGAGCCTCGCACCGCCCTGGCATTCCTGCCGCGCAAGGCAGTTGTGAGTGTTGAAGACCCCCACGAGACCATGACCGGCTTGCCCCGTGCCATTCCGTCCGCTATCCCCACGACCCCGCTACCGGAAGGCCATTCTACGTTGAACACGGAGCGTCCGCATGAGCACCCGTCTGAAGCCGAGCTACGGTCATCGGGCGGCAGCGGCCTAGCCTTGCCGGGCGAGCCCTCCACCCCAGGCCTGCGCGCCCCTGCTGGCAACTGGAGTGAGCCCGGAGTCAACTCACTATCAGGAGAGCCCGACAAGAAGTTTCCATGCCAAGAAGATGTGTTGCCTCCCGACACGCCTCTTATGTCGTTCCGCAAGACCGAAGTCGGCACTGATGAAGCTGCCGACGAGGAACACCCCGTTCGGGCGCCTAGCGCTCATCCTATCTTATCCTTCTCTGCTAATACTCAGGCCAGGGTGATGGGCCGCGACAAGCGCGACACTTCGTGCGTGATGTGTGTCGGTGCCCCTCCTGAGGTGTCGGGAAGAGATCAGAATGGCGAAAAAGGAAGGAAAGACAGCCAAAAGAAGTATTGGCAGTCAGAAAGCGCGGATCAGGGCTGCCCTGGCGTAGGCGACCGTTCTTAAAGCCCGCCGGGATGCAAGCAAGCACGGCAAGCAGGCGACCTGCATCGCGAAGCTGGGTTCACCCCCAAGCGTACATGGGCAGGTGGACAGCTATGAATATCCGGAAATCCGGGAGACTCGCCCAGGATCTGCAACCGGTACGGCCGTGGGGTACGGCCGTTGTCGTACGTCCCCTGCGCTCTGGTGCACCTCTCCACCTTTATCGCGCCTCCTGTATATCATGCTATGAAATTTTGACATCGCTAAGGGACATCACCAAGGTGCATCACGACGAGGCATCACTAAGGGGCATCACGAAGAGGCATCACTAAGGGGCATTACTCAGTCAGGTGTGGTGGCCGCCCGGCTACGGGCCTCCCCGCCGAGGCACTGAGGCCCAAGATCGAGCCTGAGACCCCCTTTGTCAAGTTCAAGACCCCCAAGGTCAAGACTAAAGCCCGAAGGCCAAGCCCAAAGACCCGCCGCCGGGGAGGACAGTCCTGTGGACTTTCGCGCATGCAATGATACGTTTAAGGGTTGTGTGCAAGCGCGTGACCTCATAGCCCGTAGGGTCACGGGCGTTCGCAGGGGAACTTGCCACAGCTGTGGTGAGCATACGTGGGGGTCACGCGCTAAGCGTCAGGACGCATCTGCTCGCGGGGGTTGAAGGGGGGTGCCACGGTGCGTGGCGTGTGTGTTTCGCCTCCACGTGAGATGGAGTGCGCGGTCCGCATGGATTTGCGAGGAATGATGAGTTGTATACTAGGTTAGCCCATGTATATGTGGGCGATGTAGTGGTCTCATGCATGAAGGTTGCGGTGTGCGCGTGCAGTGTGCCTGGGGCACGTGCGGGGTTGCATGGCCGCGGCTAGCCTGTGCACGTGCCATGGCACGTGAGAGGTCCCGTGCATCGCGTGTTGGCCTTGACCGGCCTGACCGGCCTGGACCGGCCTGGTCAAAGGGTCGTGTCGTACGTTGACTAGATGCCGTACAGTGACCCCGCTAGGGGGCTATATAAGGCGGAGTTTGGGCTAGGCTGTTCATACCAGACACACGCTCTGAGTACCTGGTCAATCCCGACCCCTGTCTCCCCTCTGTAAGTCATATGCTTGGCTTACTTGGCCCTTTCGCCCCTTGCGCCACTGTGCGCCAGCTTCTCCTTGGCTTCCCTTTGCGCCCGTGTGCGCCAGCCTCCCTTGGTTTCCCCTCGCGCCCCTGCGCGCCAGCCTTAGTGCCTAAGACCAGCTAACCCCAGCTTGGCAGCACGGCTCCTTTCCCCCCTCTCTCTCCAGCCCTTCCTCCGGGTTGGCTGCAGGCACGGCTTAGGCGGGTTTCGTGTCAGCCGTTGACACGCAGGTGGTTCCCGTGCTTGGTAACTTCCCAGTAACATTCCGCTACGCTTCCGCATCTCGATTAGTCTCGATTTCTCCTCCTTATCTCGGTAACTCTCTGGTCTGTCTTGGCCTCATCAATACAGTCTTATAACACCGGAGCAAACACAGAACGAGACCGTTGCAGTGGAAGCAGTGCTGCGCAGGCTTGTCACTCCGTCCCCACACGCGTGACAGGCGGTTTATAAGGTCCTTGGCCCCTCCATACACACCGCACCAAAAGTTTTAATTTTTGGGCTGAGCCCCCCGAGCGAAGCGATCCAGGGGGGGGGCGAAGCCCCCCAGGATTGCCCCTGTCCGTGCCTGCCTGCGTCGACAAAAAGTGCCAAACTGGCGCAAACCGCGAGTGCCACGTATTATTAATTGCTATTCCCTATTGTAGAAAAATAGGCGGCAGGGAAAACTCGGCCGGAGCGAGAAGCGACCTCGTGAGTCCATGGACATCTTGACTTTCTTCAGTCCGCGAGTATAGCTCTCGGCCCCTAAATATCTTACATCCATGTATCAAAACATGTCGACGACAAGCGTCTTGGGGCAAGAATGTCGAAATTGTTTGCAACAGCCAAACCATGCGTCCCCGAGCCTTAAATGTGTCGCGGCCCGGGATCCCGCGCCCGAGCCCGGCTAGCCGTTTGCGGTGCTTGAGTGGGATGTGGGTGAGGTGCATTTGGGATATCATGGACCGTGAAGTGGCGTGGGTAAGGTGGCGTGGCGTGGCGGGGACAGGGCATGTCGGTGCCTCGGCACGGCGTTGGCATAGTGGCCAGTCCCGCTGGATGGGCTTGCAAGGGTGCTGTTCATGTCGCCGGTGCCCATCGTCACATCCCTTGCGCTTCATGGGGCTCAGCCCATTTTCCAGCTGTACAAAGCTGACACCCCTTGTTGTGTGTGTACACCTTGTGTGTGTGTTGGGTTTTGCTTGCCACACCCGCACCATGCCCGAATCGGTGTGGATTTGGATTTGCGCGGCCATAGTCTTCTAGCGGAATTTCCTTCAACTTATTATATTGTTATAAGAAAACACAGCTGCAGTGCGGAGAGCAGCCATGGTTCGCGAACTTCGACGGACATCCTTTCCAGCACCCCTCGCGCCCCTCGCCCCGCCACGGCGCTGCCACGGCCCACCCTGCTGGTTTCCCCAGCACAACGTATTTTCAAACGTACTAGCCGACGAGGGCAGCGTACAGTACGTAGTACAGTACGTAGTACATAGTACGCGTACTACGAACTACGCAACCCTGCCGCGCGCAGGACACACGCACAGCGCACGCACTAACCAGGGCGCAAGCGTCCAGGTACTAGAACGGTCGCCCACACGTGCATCCTGCCCACACACAAAGCCACCAACCACGCACAACCTCTCGCGGCGAGGGAGGCGGGGAATCAGCGTCATACGGCAAGCGCAAAACCATGCCGTCACCAACAGCCCGAGATAGGAAAGGATGCGCAAACGGCACAACGTCCCAACCCTTTGGCCTGATACCCAAAGTCACAAACGTCTGGAGACGACCCCAGAAGTCAGCTACGACGGCAAGTCCAATCCGCGGTTTTATGGACAAACCACTGGGCCCTGCTACTGTACGTAATCCAGCTCCGCAATGTGTGGCCGGCCCCTGGTCGCTCTGCCCCCTTGCTTTGTGGTCTCGCCGCTTGATCGTGTGGGTGTGTCTGGGTGGTTGTGTTCCCTCGGCCTTGTCTTTCGCGCGTGCGGTGTGGACTGTGGGGCTCTGCCCAATGTTTAGGCTAGTACTGTGCCTGTGGCACGTGAAGTGGAGGCTTTGCCTTGTGTTGGGCCTTCGGGCTTGGATCAGACATGGAGTGGCGTGCGTGCGTCTCCGTGGCGTGCAAAATGAGTGGTGTCTTTGTTTGATTGGGCGGTCGGCGGACCACTGGCCTGTCCGTGCCCCGTCTTGCGGGGGCGTCACCACCAAAAGACCGAAAAGAATTGCAATTTTGCTGTACGGTTTGGCTGTACGCTGCCCTCGTCGGCTAGTACGTTGGAAAATACGTTGTGCTGGGGAAACCAGCGGGGTGGGCCGTGGCAGCGCCGTGGCGGGGCGAGGGGCGCGAGGGGTGCTGGAAAGGATGTCCGTCGAAGTTCGCGAACCATGGCTGCTCTCCGCACTGCAGCTGTGTTTTCTTATAACAATATAATAAGTTGAAGGAAATTCCGCTAGAAGACTATGGCCGCGCAAATCCAAATTCACACCGATTCGGGCATGGTGCGGGCACGCGTGCCGTGTTTGCGTCGGCTTCCCCCCTGGATTTCCTGGCCCAGCGTATTATGCACCGTATTTTAACGTACTGTACTAGAACTCCTAGTACGCTGTATTAATACGCGTATTATGGAGAGAGGGTCGCGTACTAGGCAACCCTGTTGGCGGGTCACGCACCCGGGTGCCTGGCTTGGCTTCGACTCACTGTGCGTGGAGTCGCTGGACTGAGGACCTGAGGGTGTGCAGCCAACCTGGTGGTGGTTTCCGGTCACAGGATGGATCCCCGTGGCTTAGGGCACTCGACGCCCCTTCCACGCTAGCAGGGTCGGGCTGTCTGTAACATCGCAATCATAAAGGCACAGAGAAGAAGTGGATGCAAGTAAGGATCAGGTATCTAGACAGGGCGGCAGACAAGTGTTCCCCGGTCACGGGAAAAGGGGCTGAGCTCCTCCACAGTCTGAGGCCGAACAACCTCATCGCCCGGACATAGCCGGGGTCGGTTTCCACAGGCACATAGCCAAACCAGGTGCCTATCTAGTAGTCGCGATGCCACAGCAGAGCCAACCGCAGCCAGGCACAGCACAGTTCTCAACAGCCGCACTACTTGTCATGCCGCCGCCGCCGCTGCCGCCGCCGCCGCTGCCGCCGCCGCCGCTGCCGCCGCCGCCGCTGCCACCGCCGCCGCCGCCGCCAGTCTGCAGCGATGCAGGTCGCTTGTGCCCCAGCAGCATCTCCACCAGCGCGTGCCGGATGTTGGTTGCGGAGTTGACGTCACGTCCCTGCACCGTCGGGAGGGTAGAGTGAGTGAGTCCCACTGAGCCCACGACTGAGCCGTCACCCAGCCGTCACCCAGCCATCACCCACTGAGCCCCACTGAGCCCCACTGAGCCGTCACCCAGCCAGCCATCACCCACTGAGCCCCACTGAGCCGCCACCCAGCCACCCATCCATCGCCCAGCCAGCCGCCCGCCCACAAAGTGGACTCACCCACACCGTCCCGCAGTGGTTGCACACTTGGACTTGGTGAGCACGTAAGCCCCCCCATGGTACGACCGCCTGCAGGCAGCGCTGCCCGTTGCCGAGTAAGCGCCGCCCGCACTTCGCACACACCTGGGGAGGGAGGGGGCAGGAGTACAGTGTGAACCTTGCTGGCTACCCGGCTACCTGTACCGTACACGAGCCCCATCCTGTCCACCCGACCACCTGTCTACTCATTCCAACCCGTCTGCTCTCATCTTGCCTGCGATGTGTAGAACTCGTCCACGTACACCACCAGGTGCGCGTACTTGTCCACCAGCAGGCGGAGCAGTGCCCGGTTTGGGCCCCGCCCCAACCTGCTGATGCAACCGCCATAGCCAGTGTTGGCGTTGCCCCAGCCAACAATGACCTCCTCCTTGGGCCTTCCACCAGCCAGCTGCTGCGCCGTGTGCTCCAGCACCTGTACCCGTGGCATTGGTGTAGCGTCAGCGCAGTGCAGTTGGTGTGGATGCATCTGCTAGTCCCTCCCCTCAACCCCCACCTTCTGCGTCCGCACATGGACAGTCAGGCGCCACCGCCGCTGGCCCCACTGCCGGTAGAAACGGAGCAGATGCCACAGCCCGTACTGTTGCACCGGCGCAGGCGCAGACCCGGCCGCCGCCGCCGCGTCCACGCCACCTCATCCAGAGTAGAGGTAGCGTATTCGCCGCTCATGGTCAGCTGCCGACGCCACCCGCGCGCTGGGTATCCCCGCCTGACAGCGCTTGAGCGCCGGCTGCTCCTTTAGCCGTGCCTGCAGCCACAGCCGACGGCCTGTCTGGCCTGTGCAGTGGCGGTAGCCAGCGCCAGACAGCCGGGTAAAGCAGGCGCGCTGCTGGCGGCGCCGTTCTGTTGCGGCACGCTGATGCGTGTGCTGGCGCGTGCCCCGCCACCCTCGCCTCTTGCCCTTCCACCTCCCGCCCGCCTTGCGCCGCCACCTCCGTTTCTGCCCCCGCCGACGCCGTCGCTGCTGTCGCCGCTGCCGCCGCTGCTGCCGCTGCCATCGCCGCTGTTGCCGTCGCCGCCGTCGCTGCAGTGGGGGCTGGGCAGGCCCAGGAGCCTGGCCATCTGGGCCACGCCAGACGTGCGCGGCTCGTGGCCGGCCACTGTAGCTGTGCGGTGAGAAGCCTGGCATTGACCCGACACAGGCCACCAGGTAGTCGCCTACGCCGGGATCAACGCCCACGATGCGCCCACGATGGGGCTAAGGGTTGCCTGCTCAAAGACAGCCAGCGGATCGCCAGCCGCGACCACGCCCGGCACTGGGTTGTCCCCGGGTGCCCGGCCCGGCCCGCCACGGGGCCCACGCTGGTCATCGTCTTCACTGCCGCTCCCTCCGCTGCCGTGCGCCCGCGTGCCGCCACGCCCGCGCGCTCGGCTGCCCGCGCGCCCGCTGGTTCAGTAGACTTGGTACCTAGTTTGCGCGGTGGTCTTTTGCCTGGTGTAGTCCAGTATGACTTTCCTCTTAATTCTGCGCCTCGGGCCCTTTACCTCGCAACGAGTCGCCACAGTCGCCAGTCAATTAAAGTCCATGGACGTGCGAGGTCGCTTCTCGCTCCGGCCGAGTTTTACCTGCTGCCTATTTTTCTACAATAGGGAATAGCAAGTAATAATACGTGGCGCTCGCGGTTTGTGCCAGTATGGCACGCAGGCACGCAGGCACGCACCGGCAGGCACGGACAGGGGCAATCCTGGGGGGCTTCGCCCCCCCCTGGTTCGCTTCGCTCGGGGGCCTCAGCCCAAAAAAGAGCAACGCGCACGTTGCAGGCGCAATCCCGGTCGTACGCCATGACAGGCACAAAGGGCATGAAGCGTGAGTTGGCGGTGCGTGTTTGCGTGCAAGTCTGGATACGCGGTAGCAACTTAAAGAGGGCCCCTCCAGGAATTTCACCGGGAGCCCCCAAGCCTGCACTTGCTCTATGCACCATTAACATCATCTTTTGATGTGAGACTAATGCTCCAACTGCAGTGCGACCGTGAAGTGCGTCCCAGCTCAAGTGACTCGGCTGAGTTTCCATCGAATTTCCGCCGAGTTTCCGCCGAGTTCCCTGCGCCCCGCCCGCGCGTGCCCACCAGCGAACGGCACTCCAGCGAGTCCCGCCCGCGCTGCAGCCCAACTGTCAACCGTGTGAAACCGTGTGCGCCCAGAGGCATCAGCTTATGGAAACCGGGTCAGCCCCATGCGTCTCTCTGAGTTTACACGCAGCTCACACACGCAGCTTCCCAGACGGCGCGCGCACGACTATGCACTCCCACTCACGCGCCGCGCCAACCGCCACACCCGCCGTGCTCCACCGTGCCCAGACGCAGCTTCCCACACGCGTGCGCGCTTAACTGCCAGCTCCCACTCGCGCGCCTGCCGACTAGCATCAACTCCCCGTGTGCGTCACTACAGTCCGGTAGCTTCCGAGCCGGGCCGCCGTACAACTACCTGCTCACACTCGCGGGCGCCAAGAAGCGCAGTGCGCGTGCGGTCGTGCCCAAGGCCAAGGCGGGCAAGGCCAAGGCGGCGGCAGGTGATGAGATGCAGGAGTAGAGGTGACTTGGCAGATTTTGGTATGTTTGGTAATGCGTGGGGGCGGGAGAGCTTGCGACGGCGGTGGGTCCTCGTTGGGCTGCGGTAGTGCGCCCGCCGCACGAACGTGTTGGACGGTGTGCACGTGTGGAGACGACGTGAAAGGGAGTAAAAACGTGGCATGACTTAACGTTATGGATAAATGATTCGTGAGTGCCACGTCGGATGTGAAGATGGAGGTTACTGGAGGATGGCGGGCTCGACCAATGGGCGTTGACAAATAGTGGGTCCTTGCACCAGTCGGGCCCGGGGTGCAGGCACTGCCGGTGAGCTGCCGCTGCCATCGTCTGTGGGTGTTTGTTGCGCACTTGAAAGGCGAGCAATGGCGTCGGCTTGCTGCAAGGTGTTTTACTGCGTTGTCTCAGGGACGGGAGCAGCTTGCTCGGTGGCTACTGGCGCGCTGGCCAGGCCACCCGCGGCTGGCAAAGCGTAGGCGCCGTTCGTAGGGCCTGGCGCACCTTTTGCGAACGTGCCTAGGCTTTTGTGGTTTATAGTTTGGCCAGAAATAGCTGATGATGATGACAATTAGAGCATGCTGCGCAAAACATGACGACCGCAGGCCTCCGTGGACGGGGTACCGGCGGCCGTGTTGTATACGGCGATGGTGACCACGGCGGGCGGAGGCTGGCTTTGTGCGCAAGCGCAGTGTATGATTGCGGTCAAATGAGCGCATTTATAAGGCTTGCATATTCCTTAAACGCGGTGAATGTTTCGACCGGTCCGCCTTTTGTTGCAAGCTTCTCAGCAAGTCGCCACCTTGCCGCCGAGTCGGTCACCTTGGTAATTGCATAATATCATCTTGAACTTACTCACAGGAACCGTGCTGACAACTTATTGACCTGGGTGCAAGCTCAGGACAGTAGCGCCCTCGTAACAACTTGCAGCAACCACCGCTAACCTTACTTGTCGACCCAACAAATACCAACTACTTATTAGACTCTACTGATCGACAAATTGTACAAGCAGAGCGGTCTCTCTTGGGCCAGATAGGTCATCAGCACCGATTGTCGCCGCGGAGAGACGAACCGTTAGTGGAGCTGGTGCTTTGCATACCCTCTTGTGAAG